>NC_056484.1:8646573-8946573 GCF_008729295.1 Plectropomus leopardus
AAGAGTATTAACCTTTGCTATCGGGCGACGACAGGCCGGACTGTGAGATCACCAGGATCAAATAACGCTATCTGACAGAGTTGCGTCTGGAGGATTGTCGAGATAAGATTAATTGCCATTTTGTGACAAAACTAACATAATAACCGTAACATTAGTACCAAAGATTACTCTGTTAGCAATTACTGGAGAGATATCTGAGTAAATCTACACCATACTTTACATTTCAGACCTTGATAATGATAGACGGTTGAGACAGGTGGTCCCCTCCTCGATGGCCATTACAGGAGTAGAGTACTACATTCAAAACTAAGAAAATTTATTAAAATATATACAATTCAAGAAACTTGGACATCTTCCTTTTCAGTGCATTTATGTAGTGGTAGTTTGTCACGTTTGTGCTGAACTGTTGGACTTTTACATATAAACAAATGTCCATTCAAGCCCTTGCCAAATGTGTCCTCACAATGCTGATTAAGCCTATCGGCTACAGGGGAAGCTCTCTGTATTTGCTTGGAGCGTTGGTGTCTGTGACGACTTTCCCTTGCATGCACACTGAAGTACATGCATTTAACATCAACCAACCAAAGCTAAAGGGGGCAGGAAGGGGACAGAGAACATAGCAACGGAGCAGCAGATAACAGGAAGCTAGAAGCATCCAAGAAAAAATTCTGGGGTTGATGCTCTAGATAAAAAAGAAACTGCATTCAGAGGAAGCATTAAGTTAAAAAAAAAAAAAGAAGACTTGAATAGAGCACTCACCTGCATGCATCAGCATCAACATCAACAGTGTTGTAGTTACTCTCATTGCAAGAGAGTGAGACAAAACGTCTGCACTGCAGCTTTGAGACAACATCCAAGAATTTTTACATGAAAAATTCCGCCGCCACATGGCTTTCATTCTGGCAACTTCAAATTTAACGACTTCAGTTTTTCAAAATGGCTGTCATATGTCGATGAATTGGAAATTGCATTTGTGAACCCCACAAATTGTCACATTTGTTGCCGTTTGTATTTGTGGATCACAAGACATGCATGTTACTATTTTTGAGACTATTTTCTCCCAATACTAAAATGTTTTTGCCACCACTGAATTGTATTATAAGACTTTTATTGAGCTTAGTGTGTCATTTTTCTGAATGCCCTGTAGCAACAAAACACGTTTAGCTCAGGACAGTGTATTTTGTTGCTACAGGACATTTGACTATTTCTTTTACCAAATGAAAGTGTCAACCCTCCTACTGACAGGAGGCATATTCATTTCAACTTGAAGTGCTCATGAATCAGGAAGCAATCTGAGCTGTCTGCAGAAGTCAAGGAGAAATGCCTTCACTCTGTACAGCGCTTAATGGAAAATTCCCCTCTGGTCTTGTTTTCCCCTCTCTCTTATTTAGTTTGAGCATCTATCATTTTCCGTTCTATCTATTGTTTTTGTGTTTTTTGCCAACATAAGCAACATTGGTTTGAAAATTGTGAGGCTTACCACTTTTCTGACCATTTATAAACTACTAGAGTAATGCAACTTTGGATGGATTATAGTGGTTCTCCAGAATTTTGTGATAGCAATTTAGATCACTTTTGAAATACAGTGAATACAACCATCTGAGAAAATCTTCCTGCAAATCTATCTTGCTATGGCTGTGCGCCACAAGACTGATAGACATGCAATTACTTTTTTTGTAAATGTTTACTGCACAATTTTGGCATGGACCATAAAAGCTTATACAGTTTGTGGTAGAATTGCTTTCAGGAAATTAGTCTATATTGTGCTCAAAGCAAAAACACTCAAATTTAAAGAGACAATCCCTGATGTATGTGCTGAGCGTCAACAGATATCTATGGGGCAATGCTACACTCACTCAAACAGCCCCCAACCCTTCCTAAACACACATGTTGCAGAATGACTGGATCCAACCTTGGTTGACATTCACACCGACACACCCACGGCCCCCGAGGGCTCTCTCTGACCCTCGCACTGGGCTTATCTGCATCAGCCAATCAATACACGTGCATGTTTTAGCACAGAATCCCTCCATCGCTGCCTATCAATACAGACATGTTACACTGGCCAAACATCCATCAGGTCGCCTGACATGTTTTAGAGCCAAGCGCCGCCATCCATCAGTGCTGGACTTTAATCAACCTAACGACCTAATATGAATCAATAAGTCTTGTTTTCAAACATTCTCCGAGGTCGATATGCAAAGCCGGATTTCAACACCAGCAGTGACCTCCATGCAAGGACCTCAAAAAACAATCACAACAAAGACCCACCTCTGTGGAGAGATCTCCTCTCTGATTAAGAGTTACCGTATTGGTCAGTTTTCCTTTCAACACCCATTAACCAGTGATGAGTTGAAGCCTGCAGCACTCCACTGACCAGCTTTAGCATCGTTTTTCAAAGCTCTATCTATTTAGATCCAAATTTAAATGTTTTGTGATGTAAATGTCTTGTCTTTTATATAGTGTTTTTGTTGGCTTTACTGACTGACAGCCGGCTAGCTTTGTTAACATGTGCAAACATAGTGCCCACTGCCCACCTCAAGTTTCCACTATTTGCCTAATGTTAGCCTTGACTGCTTTGCACACACACCATCCTTTTCGGGTGTGAGCTACCTTGCGGCGCCAAATGAGCAGCTTGCAAGCTCCCTACAGACCCAGTTGTGTTACAGTGCAGTAAACTGAAGAGCAGCAAAATCAACCTTTGAACTGTCATGTATAACCACTCACAAATATTTTAACCATTGACATCCGTATTTCTGATATTGACATGCGATGCAGCATGCCACTGTAACAAACAGGAAGTGTTTAGCATAACTTGTAATGGTGTGCATAGATCGTGTATTTGCAGGGATTAGAGTGCTAACAAAGCCCCTGTAAAGCAGTCAGGCTTGATAAATCTGCACTGTTTGGTAAGCTGTTTTGTTCTGTTCTCATTAAAACAGGATCCAGAGCGACCTGTGTGACCGTGTATGTGTGTTTGTGTGTGTGTAAAGGATATAGAAGGGAAGTGGAGAGAAGGGGCAGAGTAAAATACAACCACTCCGTAACACACACAATCAAAAATATCCCTTTCTTTCTTGCTCGCTCATACACACACATACACACACACACACTGAGCTCATTACATCCACCCTGCTGCCTGATGGCTGGTTGACAACTTAGCACCTTCAGCTACCTTTCACACTTTCCAAACTTCCTAACTGCTCGGCCTCTGTGCACAGTGGAGCTCATTCACCCGAATCCTCGGCGGATGGAAAGGAAACAAATAACCCTGCAAAACCTGTCTCCCACTAAATCCTCAATATCTTATCTCCTCGAACTTCTGACTTTCCACCCGCACTTTAATTGTTCATACACTTTCCAAATAGTGCTGTTCAAAAAAATACTCAATATTAGTTGGAAACTTTTTCCGCCCCAGAGTGAACCAGGGGTTTTGTTGCGACTAAAATCTCCATCCATCATGCAGATAGGTATGTGTCCCTCGAGGGGACTCTGGCACTCTGTGGCTGTTGTAATAAAGTGGACCTATCAGTCAGGACAGAGCAGACTTATTACTGTCTGTGTGGCCTGCTAATGCTTTACACACTCTGTAAACCTCCTGCTGCTCCCGCTCACTGTGCAATAACACCACTGCTTAAAACATAGGTTTAAAAACAGTGGGAGGCAAACCCCAGGGTAACAGTGCAGAGCAGGGGTAAAACATATTTATGCTTTACACATGATAATAGTGACAAATCTAATATTGCTCTCAACAATAAGCATCAAGAGTATCACATGTAATATTCATAGAGTCATTAATAATGTAAATAACTACAGAGAGGTTTTTAACTCTCCTATTTCAACTGCAATTTCTCCACTTTTATGTCAGAGGATTAATTAACTAGAAGGACAATGGCCAAACCCACTGTGCAACCAAAGGAAAATAAAACAATATGCTGCACTGCGGCCGAAAAAGGAAGACTATGGCTGCAGCAACAACACAAGGACACTTATCAAGGATGCAGCAGCACTGCAAAGGCGACCGGGACTTCTCCCACAAACCACCACCACCACCAAATCTGTGGTCGCAGCACACCATGAACTGTTAAATCCAAGCAGTACAGTGAAATCTGTTCTACAGAGATACATCACAAGTATTTCACAAGCGAGCCAAAAGGTTAAGTCACACAACTGATTTATTTGGATGACACGGTTAACACCCCAAAAGCCAAATGCATCAAGACAGGCTTGAGTGAATCATAGCTTTCACGCAGTGCACCTGAACGTGGCGCTTGAAAGCTTGGTGAGTTTAACGGCGTGGCAGGTCATCTGCACTATGTTCAGACACCCTCGGGGCAAAGGAGAGTGAGAGCACTCGTTCAAAGACCTCCAATATGTACAGCTATATTTTCCACCTGGGTGGCGGGCAGTAAAGATACAGTGGGAGATCAGTGGGGAGGAATGTTATGGATTTATGCATGTCAGCTATCACCTGTCAAAAGGCGGAGATGATATACAGGCAGAGATCTATAATGAAGAGGCCAGGACTTGTGAATGAGCTTTCCATGTTTGTGGGTTATGGCTCTTTTTTTTCCCCTCTTCGTCACACCTGTTTTCTCTCTCACTCAATAACTGTCTGTGTTTGCTCGGGTCTTCAGAGGTGAGATATTTCCGTGAACCCTTTGACTCCAAGTTCAACAGCATTTCCTGTTATGATCTTTTTACTTTTGTCCCAAACTGTCTCAGTTATTACACTTAATTTTTACACTGTAAAATCTGACAAGTTGACTTTACTTTAAAAAAAATTCTAGGAAACTGTTCATCATTTGTCCCCTCATGATCAAGGTAACTCAGACTAACTTAGTTTACTGAAGTTGCCAATACAAGGCAGTCAGATTCCAAGATTATTATACAGAAGATTAACTTGTCAGATATTACAGTGTACACAGATTTTGTAACCAGATGAATCTGCAAGTTTGTGTTTTATTTGCTCTGACAGATATGTCTAGCCCCCCTCGTGTTCAAACAGATTTCCCCCAAACATAGCCTGTTTTGGCCAATCACAACCATTTATGTAATATGGGGCAGGTTTAATATGATGACTGATAACTTTCTGAGCCTTCGCGCTGAAGGCCAAATACATCATGTTGTCATTTTTTTGCTCATGCACCCTCGCACCATAGACAACAACGATGATAAACGTAGCTTAGTAAAAAGGATTGTAACTGAGGCCTTTTTGGAAATAAGCAAAATGGCTGCAGCTGATATAAAACTTTCTGTTGAAATACTATTTTCAAATTTTGATGGCAAAAATGGCAACACGATCGCAGATGTATACTGCAAAATCACAGGTGCTACAATTCCCAACCCCAACTCCTCCAAGTCATGTCCTTAAGGACATCCCCTTTACCCCTGCATCATCAACTACAGACTCTTTTCCTTACCTGAGAGATTTGGTTGAACAGAGGAGCAGGGGTCAAGAAAATGCTACAGCTCCATCTTGATACCCATCACCTGTCACTATTTGACCCAGGTAATGCACTTAAAATGGCCTGCAATGCCTTGAGGGTATTTCTTTTACTGTTTTAAGTATCCACTATCAAAACTGCTTAAAATATCACTGGGTACCCCTGAGGCTGGATGCACTGGCAACCTTTGACCTGAAAGGTCAGCCGACTAATTAGTCAGCACCTCTACAGAGCTGTGGAATGCTCTGTGCCGACGGCGGGAAAAACAGAAGTCAGACCTGTCAATTCCCTTTACTGGGACTATAAACACTCACAGGAAGATACTTGGAAACAGCTGATTATTGTGTGCATACAGTCACTCTGCGTGTGTACAATACGGAAAGTGTCAAGTGAAAAATGACAGACCAGAAAGAAGAGATGGCTTGGAAAGAGGACTAGTTGTGGTTGTGTTGACAGGAAATGCGGGTTAAACATCACTGGCAAAAGTAAAAGCTTACTGTATATGTGTTTGTCTCTGTGTCTGCTTGTATATGATGTCATTTGTTAACTTTAACTCATTTCACCAAATACAATTACTGCCTCAAGGTTGTTTACCTCCACACACCAGACATGCTGCATTTACAGTTTACATCCATGTCTGTGAATAAGTGGAGGATTCACACACATCCTCCCTGGGCAGCACAGGAGATCCATACACTCAGCACAGCCTCAGGATGGACAACCAAGATTAGTGTCACCAATTTAGTGTCTGACCAAATGTCTCCCCTTCTGTTTCTGACGTATGGTGCTGAATTGTGGCCAAAATCATTTTATCCTATGAGACATTTGTGTGAAATTTTGTCATGATGGGTGTATGAATTCTTGAGTATCCAAAAACATGTTTTGTGGGGTGACAGGAACCTTGACCTTTGACCTTCAACTACCAAATTCTAATCAGTTCATTGTTGAGTCCAAGAGGACGTTTGTGCCAAATCTGACAAAATTCTCTCATTGTGCTCCTTAGAATGAGTAGGGCGTAAGGTCAAAGTGACCTTGACCTTTGACATCTAAATCAATTCATCATTGGGTCCAGGTGAACATTTGTTTTAAATGTGAATAAATTCCCTTGTGGTGTTCTTAAGAAGGCGTTTACAAGAATGAGATACATGCAAGGTCAAAGTGACCTTGACCTTTGACCACCACAATCTAATCAATTCATCCTTGAGTCCAAATGAACATGACAACCCGAAAACATAATAAAAGAAAACAAATAAAAGGACCCTTTTGTTTCCAAATAGCCTGTGCTAGTTACAGTATAATTTAATGTGTTTAGATGAAGGGTATGAGCTTAGTTCTAATGACATATAATGGTCTGTGTCCTACAGCAGTTTATTGGCTTTTCAAGGGCGTAATGATAGTCAATGGCCATGCATTACATTACAGACCATGGCCCCCATTAGGTCCAACTGGATCTTTCATCTTCTACGTTCCTGCTTGTAGCCAATAGAGGATCCTATGTCATTGTCAGAACGCTGTCCCCGCAGCACACGAATCAACTCCAGGCCACCTTGACACAGAATTCAACATGATTGATGGTAATTGCCTTTTGTGAAATGCCACAGCCACTGAAGACTCTTTATTTTCCTCCCCGCCTTCCATAAAGAGCGACTAAAATACTTTACCTGATCTATATGAGGAAATATGCACCGTATGAAACGCACGACACATTCAGCACTCTCTGCGCTAACCGGCTTAATTGTGCTGATGACATGTTGCGATTCATTGGCCTATTTGGACGTGGTGAATGTGGTCGAGCGGGGCCAGATTTAGAAAGGATAAAAAGGCTATTGTGTGTCTGAGGATGGACGAGGAAAATATATAAGGAAAGGCATTTGAAACTGAAACCAGATGTGTGCGTGAGTGTGTTTCTGTGTGCTAATGTAGTGCGAGTTTCAAGGCTGCCGACCATGCCATTTCTCGGTCAGTGAAGTTTGTGGTTTTGAAAGAATGTTTGGCACAATTAAAGGAGAAATAAAATGAGTAACACGGTAGGGTAACTTAGAGGCTTGTAAGAAACTGCTTGACGTTTTTGATAGGATTTAGGGACAGAATATATCCAAAAATGCTCACTTGACTCAGCAAAACAGACCACATGAGAGGAAGAATCAAAATCTGACATCCTAGATTCACTTCACAAAAGATGGGCACAGAATCTCACCCAAGAATGACCTGCATGAAACACTCGTCTTACATAAACAACTGTCTAAAAATGAAAGTCACATCAGCTAAACAAAGTCCAAGCCTGTCAGTGTAACAACCAAACTGTTTGGGGAAGTAATGAAAAAAGTCCTCTGGCAATGCTCAGTTCAATATAAGCCAAGAGACTCATTCCACCACGGCGTCCACAAATGTCCCCTTTCCTTGCACCTTGAATATTTCCAGCCGCCGCAAATAAAATTGTTCCAGGTGCACCAATGAAAAGGACAGGCCCCGATTTCCTAAAAGTGGGGCCAAGAGCTGTTAAACAGGGAGGCGTGAATTCAGCCAAGCTTTGTAATAGCTTTAAGCGCTGGCCAGTGGCCCCTGTGAAGACTGAGGGCCCTCTCTCACAATACTAAGTGGTGTTACACTGACAGGTGTCTGCTAACCATTATAACACATGCCAGATGAATTCAGTCTCATGACATATGGCAGAAATAAGGACACAAAGCCAAGCATGGCTCATTATAAAGACAATCTTCTGATATAAAAACAGATTCAATGACATCTGGTTGGAACAATAGTAAACCTATATAAGCAATGACAATAACTGAGACAATATAATGTCTCAAATACTACAGCACAATTTACTGTAGACAAAGACAATACTACTGTAAAATTAAAATGATATGACCTATTATTCCCAACATTTATCTAGGTTGGGGCAGTATCTATTTTTTCCACACCTTTACCTATTTCACCAGGGTATAGAGTATATGGCAGTATCAGTGTGTGGCTACTCAATGCACAAGCACTCATGAGAGTCAACAAAAGTTAATATTTTTACACCTATTTTGCTTATTAAACAAAGAAAGACAACCATACACCCTCTGAATTCATGATTGTATCCTTTACCAAAACTAAGACTGCTGCGCCCCTGTTCCCAGGTCAGAGCATCCACACAGAGGGCACTCTGCTGCAGCACGTCGAGAAAAACAGAGTCTCACTAAAGTTTTCAGCAAAAAAAGACAATGAAAATGGTCCTTTGATCATTACATTGACTCTATAGCATCTTTTACTAGAGTTTCAATGTCTTAATCTGTCACAGACATTAGGATATACAGATTCTTCTGTTTTACTCAACCTTTTCCTGTTTCTTTTTTCTGTTTCAAAGTAAAAGCCCACTACGCGCAGAATCTCTTCAGTTGTCTACACAAGGCATTTTAGTGTGAAACACTGTCAAGAGCATGTTGCCAAGAGCATGTTGCTGACAATGCAGTAGCTTGCATGGTTTCATAAATGAGGAGTATGTGCTTTTAATTCTTTTAATTGTGGAAATACAGTAATAATAACATGAGGCAGCTCTGCAGCAGCACCGCAACAACAAACTCTGCCAATGTGAACACACACTGCTCTTGCATGCAGTGTGGTCCAGGTGTTACCTCCAGGGCACGATATGCGCAATGCATGCAAAACATCCTCAGTACAGCCTCTTCACTATTAAGTTAATGGAAAGATAAGGGTCTATACTTTTGACACTATTTCAAATTATATCGTGATACGGCCCATGTCTAGTTTCAACTACTCTAAACAATGTCAAACGTCCACTTAAGGTTATAAAAATATTAATGTGATGTACCTAAAGGGTGGGTCTATCTGCATTCTTGTCCATGTTTCCCGAATGGAAACTCCTGCTCATATCCTTATGAAAAAGCGGTGACGTAGGTTACACTCTAATGCCCTCCCATCATCCCAGCAACCCCCACGCACATCGTTTGCTGACAGTGTAAGCATGGAGAGTGAAAAAAGTTTTAGCTTAGAAGATTTGAGCTTGGCGGTAGACCTTGGTCATGGTGCATTATTTAACCAGGTGGAGACATTGCAATTCAATAGAATATTGGATTTGTACTGTTTAAGCACATTAATAGATCCACAGTCAGTCTACAGTTCACTGCAGTCGGCACACTTCCAGTGAAGAGAAGCAGACAGGAGTATTGAGGCACACGGGCCAAAAACTGAAGCTTACTGCTGTAAATGCTGTTGACAGAGACACTAATATAACCTCACAGCACAGTAGGAGTAGAAATATGTATCCCCTCTATAACTTTGGACATTTTTGCGGGTCTGTGAACGCAGCATGGGTGTAAGTTCATGAGTTCTTTTCTTCTTCAGCAGCAGTAAAGCAGTCTGAGTCATGATGTGGATAAGTGATCTATCAATCCAGTAAGAGCTAATCAGATCAGCTCTGAGGAGCAGCTGCTGCAGAGGCAAGTGAAAGCTAACTTTCAGACCCAGTGCAATGTACAGTTAAGTTTTACTCTCATTGCACCTTACATTCTGCTGCTCCATCCGTTCCCAGAGTATATTCTGCACACAGAGAGTGTGGTGCAATTAACAACCAAATGGTGTATACACAATATTCCAATAGCATTCCTTTTGACCCGACCAACTCCAAATATACAATTAACATGTGGCAGCAGACGTTTTAACCGGGCCGCCACAAATAAAAGAATGCGTGGGAAACCCTAGTTAATATGTAGTGACATTATCATGCAGAAACTTAAGTAAGGTTGCATGGGAAAATATTTACTTGGAAACAGAATTTTGAGGCTTAAACATACAAAAATTTGAATTCTACAACAAAACCAAGAATCATGACTTTCATATATGAATACATGAGGGATACAACTGAAAAGATACAGAATGATATAGAAACCTTTAAATAATAATAATAAGAAGAAGAATCACAATCTGTAGCCTATTCTAAACTAAAAATGAAAATTCTGCTAATAGCTTTAATCCTGATTTTTTTATGGGTACAACTGGGCGCAAGTGAGTTGTAGTATTTTGTTTTGATTGGAACATTGTCACAAACGTGCACTATAGCCCCAACCCTATACTTTTATACAATATTACTGAAGGTATACTGCACGGATTGTTCTTCAAGGAGAAGAAAGAAAACTAGGTTTGGCAAGAACCATGTTTGATATATGAGAACCATTTTATTTTTGACAAATATGGTAACTGACTAGTGTAGTTAGCTGCCGTACGGTTTTGCAGTGTCATGTGAACCATAAAGCAGACTCTGCTGCATGAAAGACTACAAAGAGGTCAGTGAGTGGAGCAGGACAGGACTCATTACAAACCAACAGATCGCAACAACTCTCAACAGCTCCCGCTTCTATCTTGGATTTCTCTCTGAAGCACTAACAAACTCCAGGTCCGAAGGAGCCAAGCGTTCTGTTCAGGGTTCATCAGTGCCAGTAACCTGAAACCGGAGCGGAGGGGAAAAAAAAAAAAAGGGCACCTCTACGTATGGAAAGGTTTAGGTGAGTAGTAAACTCCCTCTTACGGAACTGATGAGAAACACCTGCATGTCTGAGCAACGACGTCAGCCAGACGAATCAAAGCCAGGATAGATGATTGAGGGCGAGGCGGCACGAAGCAAGATCTCTGATCACGCAGAGCACAGCTACGAAAAGGCTGGCGCTGGAATGAAACCTGAGGCATGCCATCAGACTAAATATGAATAACAAAGAACTGAACACCTGAATCAAATACTTAGCATCCAATAAACAACTTAAAAAAACTAAATAAAGACAATCCAAGGTCTTATCTACAAAGAACAAAGAACCAGAATGTAAAATTTAGGGGGATATATTGGCAGAAATTGAATAAAATATAGTTTTTTTTTCCTTCATCTAAAAATAAGAAGCACTTTTGTACCCTTACCTTAGAATGAGCCGTTTATATCATACTTAGCGGTTCCCTCGTTCATGGAGATTGACATGTTGCACTGCCATATTTCTACAGTAGCTCAGAACAGTCACACCAAACATTGGCTCCAGATACATCAATCATATTTTTTCATGGACCACTGTAGTAAGAAGCCCAACTGCGATGAGCTTGATGTTGGCATGTCTGTAACGTGAAAGTGCTTTTTTCATTGTTTCTAGTTGTTAAAATCACCAGATCCATTTGTTTTGGAGAGGAAGAGACTTTTGTGGATGATTCAGCTTTTGTTTAAAACCTCCTGAACATCTTGATCTTAAGTTATCGGAGAGAGAGGGGGGCTTCCCATTAGCACGCGTTGGACTAGCAGCCCGCATCGACATGCTTAAATGGAAATGCATGGATTTTTAAACTGAAACTGCTTTATTTCGTTTTTGATCAGTTTAAATCACTCGGTCTGTTTTCGTTTTGGAAAGGAAGAGACCTTAATAGATAATTTCGCTCATGGTAAAACCTCCTGAACATCTAGATCAAAAAAGTGAGTACACATTAACTAACGTGTTAGAGATTCACTGATCTGTAACGTGAAATTGCTTTATTCAGTGTTTGTAGCTGTTTTAATCGCCTGCTTTGTTAGTTTTGGAGAGGAAGAGACCTCTGTGGATAATTCAGCTCCTGATAAATGAAGGCATTCTACCCAGGAGAAGTTTTAGCTGGTTGCAATCTATAATTCACCGTAAGACGCCACTAAATCCCCCTAAATTTTACACACTTGACCTTTAACAAAGTGTACGCAACACTCAGAGGCATTAAAAGCAGCTCGAGCACAAACAAAATCCAACCACTTCCTTCATGCATCATTTAATCTACGTGTGAGCTTCCAAGCAACACTCTCTTCTCCACTTTGTCTCTTGATTGTGCCATAAATGATTAAAACAGGGTTTGTTCTCACTTTGGCAGGACAACATTTGAGTGAAGTCATTAGAGAGGGGCCTGTTACAAACAATCAAATGAGGGCAGAGGAAACGCAAAAAGGGCTTGTGCTTCTCTAACCCTTTGGCCTGCGCTGCCAAACACTTCTGTGAAAAGAAGTGTGTTGGGTAAAACCAGGAAAAGTGCCATGGGCAATTTAAGCTAACTGCCCTAAGTTGCAAGCTATTTTGGATGGTGTAACCAGATATTTCTTGATTTATGCTGTCTTCATGAAACCCAATTACACCTCAGCCGAGAGTGAGCTTTCTCGATGTTGTACATCAATTGAAAATAATTATAATCGGGATAATCACAGGGGTTTGATGTTTCAATTTCCTCTTTGTGGGGAAGACGAGGCCGTTGGCAAATAGTAAGTAAGCGGAAATGAAACACAAATGTCTCTCACCCTGTGGTCCGGGGTTTGTGATGTGTTTAAGGAGGCACCGTATGAAATGTGCCCTCCGCTGCTTTGGACGCCTACTGTGTGTATGTGAGTTACAGAGATGAGAGATAAAGATTTTGCTTATACTTTGTTTAAAAGCATGGCTTCATCCAACTGTACTGTGTTTGTGTGTGTGTGTGTGTGTGTGTGTGTGTGTGTGTGTGTGTGTTGGCGTCAGTACTAATAGGTCTGTCAGATGAGATGCTGCTGAGAGCAGTTGTCATAGAGCGATGTCCAAACTGGCAGCATTCACTTTCCACTTCCAGTCCCCAGAGAGAGTTTGACCTGAGTGGAGTTACCACAATGTGCTTTCATGCTGCCCAGTTGGTCATCTAACCCTGCATGCACACACACACACTCTCAAAAGTTCACACACACTTACACACAGCTGATGCAAATCAGTTGAGACACAGACACACAAACAGCTAATTCACTGTTCATTATTAAATTGTTCTAATCAGCACTTTAAAAACACAGTCTCTATTTAACAATTGATGTTCTGCTATAGGAAAGCCACATTTCAGAGGAGGATTTTGATGACATCATGCAGAAACCAAAGTTTCTAAAGGACACATTTTAACATCCAACACGTTCTCATTCCCAGGTCGTCAAATACTGACGCTTTGTCAAGCCCCTCAGCGTCTCATAGTGGCGCATGGGGCATCTTTTAACGCATCATACCATAATTGAGGAAACACAAGAGGCAGGATAAAACCTATACTGTCATGTAAACATGTCACGAGTGCATGACAACTGTACTTAGGTCTTTTTTCCCCTTAAAGTGTGTTTCAAAACAGTTACAAAGTGCTTTATGAGGCAACAAAATAAAACAGACAAGTCTCAAAGACAACAGGTTTAAAAAGAAACTGCTAAAACACACACACACACACTTTGGTGCAAACAAACAGGAAATCAAAGACAATTCTACTTAAAATAGATCACTGAGCTGCTGACCTGATTTCCCCAGGAAGATTGTCCCAGAGCCTCAGGGTCCCGGCTTCAAGGCCAAAACTGGTGATAAAACTTCCTGCTATTTCAAGTAATGTAACGTTATGTTACAACAACGGTGACTTTTGGTTTCACACATTAAATGAACTGCATTCTCCTGCATGAATTTCCGGTTTTGCTTTGATTTTATACTATGGTCTTACTCTCCCAGGGTCGTATATTGCCATGGACAGGTTTACTTTGGCATTAGTGGAAAACCCAATGCGTCTCACTGAGATGCTAAAGAGCTCTTTTGGCGTCGATATCACACGCAAAGTGATGTGACCAAGTGGCCGTATTTGACGCCCTAAGAATGAAAACAGGCATGAATAGTAGCAGACAATAAATACTGTGCTAATTTATACCAGCGCTAATACCACACTGTGAAAATTCTCTGTTACAAGTGAAAGTCCAGCATTGAAAACTTTATCTAGGTAAAAGTAAGTATATTTGTGAAAATGTATTTGAAGTATTTAAAGTAAAAGTACCAAATGCAGAAAAATTGCGCCGCGCCTGTATAGACTGCTTGTTAATTTAATTTTTAACAGAAAACATCACATTTTATAAAATCTTACATTTTTTATTCAAAAATATTAATTTGGAAAGTAATTAGTAACTAAAGCTGTCCGATTAATGTTGTGGAGCAATAAAGAGTGTAAAGTGGCATGAAGAGAAAATACTCAAGTACAAGTATCTCAATAATATACTAAAGTACAGTACTTGAGTAAATGTACTTAGTTACATTCCACCACTGCATATCATCAAAAGAGCTTTGGGTTTCTTCGATTCTCCTAATTTTAACTGAAACTTTTTGAACTGAAAGAGAACAAAACCTCCTTCAACTCAACATGCAGGACAAGTACTTTACAGCACAAGTACTTATTTGAAGTATTCTTTGTAGTAAGTTAATATTACACCCACACAAACAGTTTTCAAGAATACAGACTAATAGGTCTACAGTTATGACTAAAAAACAATCTCATGGTGGAAGTCAGAGATCCACACTACCAGCAAAATCTTACTAATTCCATGCTTTGCATGCTTTTAGTGACTGGATTATAAAAAACACAAAAAATGGGAGAAAAAGTCTAACAACTCTGAAGGCAGCCTCAGATTTCTTGTGTCAAAGCGTCAAATGTAAGGAAAATGTCATTCAGGTTAAAATAAGAGTCAGACTCTTGGTATCACTATAGGTTATCTCACACAAAACCTTTTCTCATAAATTCTAGTTTCCGCAGAAAATGCCAAAACAACAATAGCTCTTCCTGCTCTGGGTCAGGGTTTGTCCTAACAACACCGACAAATATATAATTCTCCTAGCGCATGCAAATTTTTAAGGTCATGTACTCGTACGCACACAGAATCTGTGCAGTGTACACACGGCTTATGAAAAACTCCCACTGTGCTCACAGATGAGGCTGAGTACACAATGGAGCCAGAGGACAGAGACCTCAGTGGAGATTTAACAGGAAAACAGCATGCCAGCGCATTGGCCAACCAGTAGACATCTCGCAAAGAAAACAGTCTGGTGTTATTCCAAGCAGAGGAGCCCGTGTCGGCCATTTCGCCTTTTCTGCAGTGAGACCTGTTTAGTTTTTGACTGATTTTACAGTAACGACTACTGTCTGAGGTCTACAATAACCACACCACCCATGCTTTCATTGGAAATTCATGAAAGAACTAGTGACCTCACTGCGCTTGACTAGACCACCCTTAAGTGAAAGCTCCCAGAGTAAATCAAAGTGTCGGAATTTGAGGCCTGATATGAAGCAAATTTCCTTGTCAGGCGCCCGTGTTGAGATTTCCCATCTTGAAACGGTGTTTTCGCGTCAAGGCGGGGAGGCGCAGCTGCAGGACATCCATGTGCTGATGTTTATAAGTGAACCTGGAAATCCCGCAGAGCTCTGTCACCGCTTTTAACAAGCCTCTGCAGAGTGCATGCAAACACATAAACATGCACGCCACCACGAAAACAAACACACAAGCTTGGGAGAGAAAATGACGACACTGCACAACGGTCCAAGTGACCTCGACCTGCATGTACCTCGATGTTTTTCTCCTTTCCCAGCAATTTTATGAACACGCTCATTTATGAAAGGAAAAAAATGTAATTCTTCTCCTGCTGCAGCCATTTTTCCTCTCAAATAAAAAGTGCATTGAAATCAAAATGGAATTCATCCATCTCTGTCTCAGGGGCTCTTATTAATAAATACAGCCAGGCTGTGGTTTGAGCGCTGTGAGGAGAGTGTGCATTAGCGTGTACGTGCATGATGGAGATTAACTGTGGGAGAATATGTAGCTTGTAATGCTTTGTTGTGTTTGCAGGAGACTGTTTGCAGCCCAGAGGACACGTAGAAGGCACCCAGGTCCAAATGACTCCTTCGCTCCATCTCTTTCTCTGTGTTCATTGGTGCTGGCTCAGCAGGCTTCCAGTCCGCTTCATTCGGCTCCCTGATTGCATTGGCCTTCTGTCCACCTAGCCATTGATTCCCGTGCCCCAGCCAAGCACTTTTCTGTTCGCCTCGCTCTCCTCTCAATACCTACAACCAAAGCTGCCTCAATACCGGTTCTACCAGCGTGTTACCTGTATTAGTGCAGGGGTCAACGGGTTTGAGAGGGGCTGGTTCATGATGCACGGCTTAACCTGACATCATGACTTACACCGGCTACAATTGTAAAACAGAGAACAGCTTGCACAGTCCCAAAGGTCAGGAGGTGCTGTTTCATCATTCTGAGGTCTATCACTTTGACTTAAGTGCAATTATCGGTATTTGAAGTTCTGTGAGGAAACACTTAACAATTACAGGGTTAGAGGTAAAGTACATAAAAGCCTTAGTCCAAAACATCCCATCCAGAATGACATCTTAGTTGCCGAAATATCAATTTCACACACAAAAAAAAATCTCATAACCTTCAGCTGCAACTGGATCAAAATCACACAACCTACTGTGAAAGTGATATTAGCTTTAAAGGAGAGCTTTCCAGGCACACAGAGGCCACATTGTATTTTTGTAATAGCTCTTTATCTTATGAGCACGTCTTTGATAATAATCTGTCCAATCGTACAATGAAGACATTTCTGCGTGGTGACATGGTGAGATTTGATCTGGCTCCCTTGTATTAGCGTCGTCCTGTCATTCATCCTGAGCTACGAGGGAGGTTTCAGAATGGACGGAAACATGAAACCGGACGCAGAGGTGGGAACGTTTGCAGACAGAAAAATATTCACCAAAAAACACAAAGGAATGCAAGTCAAGGCTTTGAAGATTAGAAACCTAAGCAGACAGTCTGATAACGGACTCTGACAGGAGAGTTTTACAAAGAAGGGCTCTGAAATTCCGTCTGTACTTTTTTTTTCCTGTTAAGAGGAGCACACTGCACTCACCTGTGTGATTTGATTGGAGAGCACTTGATGGGCGCTTGCTGTGGGAGCAAAGAAAGGCCATAATAATTAGAATTTTTGAAGCATTTCTAATGGTACATTCAGATCGTTTTCCCGTCTTTGATGCGTTTTAAATCATAACGCTGAAACGGCACGGATGCTGCGAGAAAGATGTGTTGTATTTTAGTGCTCAGAGCATTTAAACACATAGATTACTGTTTCAAGCTTTACATTATTAAATAATTTTACCTGATTAATACATTTAGTGCTCAGAGCATTTAAACACATAGATTACTGTTTCAAGCTTTACATTATTAAATAATTTTACCTGATTAATACATTGTCTAACTAATCTAGATGGTTTAACCCGGTATCAGCAAAAAAACTGACATGCAATATGTGAATTAATAAAAAGTTTATTCCTATCAATCAACTCTCATCCGCCATGTTTCTGCATTTAATGTTGAAATTTAAATATCACTGAAATCATAGCACTGAAATAAATCTGTCAATCCATATTTTTTGGCATGAATCTCTTGCTTTGGAACTTTCCAAACGAAATTTTAAGTTATGCTGTTTTAATGACATTTTTCCAAAAATTCAGACAGAAATTTAAAGCGTGCAAGAGTTCTTATCAATAAACAGAACTTCTCTTTCTTTCAGAAGACTGACAGAACTGACTATAACCTGATAGAACAGATTGATTCAGGCTTGATTGCTCATGCGGTAGCTCAGACTATGAAGATTTTCATCTTGAATTCGAGAGTCGGACTTTTACCAAAACAACTGTGCAGCAGATTTTTGATTTGACTTGAATATTTAGTTTAGAATTTGACAATTTGAGCCACGTTAATAAAGCTTTTCACATACAAGACACTACATATTGAATTTTGGATCTGAATTAGTGTTGGAAAAGAAAAACAATTGAAACTGGAAATTTTGGGGTGACATATGTCAATGCTATCAGTTCACTGATATTTAAAATTTAACATTAAGTTTGGGGTTGCAAATTTTACAACTGGGATCGAGCTGCATATAAAAGATTGAAATCCTCCCAATGCTAACTTACTGTATTATGAACCATGAAGGAAAGAGACAGACATCAACAAATACGAAAAGAAAAAGGCAGTGTGAGAAAAGAAACAGAGCGCAGACAGACCGACCTAAAGAATTCCTCTTAGTGAATTCACTCGTACATTGGGCCGGCCGCTTTAATGAAAATCAATACTGTAATTTTCTACTTAGATAACCCAATACCCCGAAACTGATTCTCTCATTTCCTCCTGGTGCATCTTCGATTATTCAATCAAGAAGGCAACCCCAACAGCATCTTGCAACGGAGATTATAGTTTTAAAGTCAGTCAACTCCAGCCCTCGGGTCAATCTTCCTCAGAGTTCATGGCCATTTCATCCGCCCACTTCAAACGCTCAAATTCAGCTGTTTGTTGTGTAATCCCTCTCACTGAGACATGCCTGTTATTTATGACTTAATCAATGTAGACCCTCAGACCTGGAGGCCAATCGATGTGATTACAGGGCTGTCTAAAATCTGTAAAGACTTGCCAATTCAATTGTGCTGATTGGGCAGTTTGAGAAGGTGCCTGTAGGTTGTCAGTCATCGAGTTCTCACTCACGTAACGTCCAGGGATCTTACAGAAGGCTAAACAGGGGAAACCACAATCACAAAATTTGTCTTATTTAGTGCCGACCCCGACTCCACACTGAGTGTGTTAACGCTTTCCCCTGAGACATTTAAAGACCTTTTAGCACAAACGGAGCTCCTTCTCTGCTACGTTCTTATTTTCACATCGTGAAACTGTTCAAATTTGGGTGGGCCCAGTTGTTTTGGGCAGATTTCATTGTGCCACGCTGTCGAGTTTCCTGCCAGGAAAGTGCTAACGATAGTTGTAAATGGAAGGTAATGCAAGCCATTATAAATGTGTCTAGACATATAAACCGTGGTGTTAAAGGAGAAACAGATAAGTTGTGAAAATAGTCAGAGAGTAAATTTAAACCTGATACATATTAGAAGGCTTTCCAGTGACAAGCAGACAAAAATTGTGTGCCTATTTAAAGATCCAGTGTGCAGGATTTAAGGGGATATATTGGCAGAAATTGAATATAATATTAGAATAATTATGTTTTCTGTAGTGGTCAATAACCTAAAAATAAGAATCGTTGTGTTTTCGTTACCTTAGAATGAGCAGCTAATATCTACATAGGAAGTGGGTCCTTGTATATGGAATTTGCCTTGTCACATCCCCTATTTCTACAGTATCCCTGGACAGACAAACCAAACATTGGCTCTAGATAGGGCCATTTGTCTTTACCAGTTTAAATCACTGAATCTGTCCTTAGCTCCTAGTATAAACCTCCTACGTCCAGAGGTCCAATTTCTCCTTAGCTGAGAGAACTTTAAGGGATTCCTTCAGTATAAGACCACGATAAGGAGAAAACCATTCAGTAAACATTTTAGGAAAATCTGAAGATGAAGACAAGTTACGTGTAACTGATTTTATTGAAGAAAACCTCAACTCGGACTTTAAGAAAAATCGTAATTCAAGGTGTTTTGTGTAAGATATCAGACAAAAAAGGTCAGCACACATTAGCAATTGTTGGGCTAGTGGTCTTCCTATGACATGCCAAACAGCATTGGAGAAACACTGATTTGCAACATAAAACTGCTTTAATCAGCATTTTGACTAGTTTTAGTCATTAAGTCTGTTTGTTTTGAAGAGGAAGACACCTCTGCACGGAAACAACTGAAGGAATTCTGACTGGGAGAAGTTTCAGCTGGTTCGCATCTGCAATTCCTCCTGCTAGATGCCACAAAATTCCACTAAATCTTACGAATACAAAGCAAATGTATTTCCTTAAATTCAATGATATAGTTAGTACCACTGTCCAGTTAAAAAATAGAAAGTATCACAATTTAAAGATCATTATTCATGATATTTCTGGAGCCAACCTGATCTGTATTTTTCACAATCTGTACCTGCCGAAGTCAATAAATCAACTTTTATCATGTGCTGGGACTTCATAAATCTCAATACGTACATAAAAGAGGGGCCCCCGCTGATGCCGTGCCAAAAGCGATTGGGAATCTCATGAAACGGAATCAGCATCCAGATGCAGTGAGTTTCTGTTTTGTATTTAATCTGTGGTCCGATCTGGGGCTGAGGTAAGCGTGAGCTGATCGCTACCAACAGCTGGTATGTGCTCATTTCCATTGTCTGGATCATCTTTCTCTTTTTGGAAGGGCGGGAAAAAATGGGGTTTGTGAGATGGACATGTAAAGTATTTCGACGGGAGAAGATGGAAAGACAGAAGATAAAAAAAGAAAGGGTGGTATGAGAGGACAAGTGAGAGTGTGAGAGGAAAAAAAAGAGACCTCAGGGCCTCATGGTACCTGATCAAACGACTTGACAGTGTGTCAACACACATCTGGAGCAGATATATCGCCTCCTTCCCATTGTGAAACTATCTCCACCCCTCCTCCACATTCCCTCGATGCTCTGTGATCCTATTAAAATAAGGAAACACATTTGATATTAGTGCAGTCATACTCCATTACAATAAATACTGATCAAGACTGGACATAAATAATACTGTGTTAATTGCATAAGAGTTTAACTACTCAAAAAGACTCCTTGCAGTCTGTGAGCACTTGGCACAGATTATTCTCCTTTCATTCTCTTGTTTGCACTTGGCAGCCCTCTCTTGTTTTTACGAACTGGCCCTTTAATCCCAACCGACCACAATTGATGCAAACAACACAGGGCACTGGAGTATACACCAGGCAATTGCACAAATACAAACATGTCCTAACATTTACAGCAGTGATTGAAGTGGAGGCCTGAAAAGCCTTAGAGAGCCAGAATGAGCCCATTTCCCAAGGGCAGGCGAGGCGCATGTGTGAGGGGGGTAAACGGTGACCATGTGTGATTCGAGTCATGTTCGGAGCATTATTCTTGGCGTGTGGACACTTCGCATCTGATATTACTTCCGCGCTGTAATAATAAACCGCTTCATCTGTTCGGAAAGGATGAATAGAGTGTTCTGGAGGGCACAGACCTTCCTGAAATTACAAACCAGATGCTGAGGGCATCTCTTCTGCCTGATATTTACAGAAAAGAAAGCCAATAGCAATGAACGTACCATCAAAGGGTTGACACATAAAATGTTGGTGACGTATAAAAGAGGAGCAAAATAATAAACGAATGAGTCACATCACAGATGAGTAAATGATGGTTGTAGATTAAGTCGCACACATGGTACGAAGAGACACAGATCTAATTACTCAGGGACATTCGCATATATACAAACACACACAAACACACCATCCTGAGAGCCTATGTGACATAACCGTGTGTGTGATCATTAAGTGACTGTGGCAGGTTGTTTTTGCACAGGCTGCCCTCGATGCATCTGTTCCCCATAGTGCCTCATTAGTGGAATTCCTGCGGGAGCTGATGGGCAGGTCAGGAAGAGGGTCGCAGACCTCTGCTGTCTGTGAGTCTGACAGAGCTGATAACGTTGAGGTCTGGACAGGACAGGGGAGAAGGAGGAGGGAAAGCGGTCTGATCCAAGACCCCTGACCTCGGTGCCTATGATCTGATTAGAGGGTGACGCTGAGGCGGCGTGTGAATAAGGCTCAGCTCAGCTCCTTGTATTTTTCTTTTAAGGGTTCACTGCTGTGTCATCGCACGCATAGATATTTTCAACTGTAGATGTGCTGGCTGAATCGTGAAAGTCAATCCATTTAAATAGCAAAAATATATTATAGAAACATGTATGATGTGACATGTATGACATGTATGAGGGCTCCCTGTAATTTCATTTTTTGGGCAATGAAGCCTCAGTGAGAAATACCTGTGATCAATTGAAGGATGAGAGATAAGAAATGAGGCTATAAGTTAGACTTCTTTGAAACATCAGTTTTTAGTGGGTGTAACTAAAACGTGACGATTAGCCACTTTGTGAGCGTGCAGGGCACAATTACATTAGCCATGATAGCTGGAGGAAAAAAAAAACTAACTAGAAACTATTACTTACAGTGTTTTGGGGGGTTTTGCCACACTTATAGAATTAACCCATTGGCACTTGACTTTTTGGGTGTCATATTTATATAAAAATGTAAGATTTTAAAAAATATGTTTTTTGATTGAAAAAATAAATTACCCACCAGTTTGAAATGATTAGTTAATTAATCAATTGGCCAACTGACAGAAATGTCGTGTCACTATTCTGATTTAATTCATAGAAAAATTTAATTCATAGATAGATAAATAGATAGATTTCTCTTTTTTCCAAGGTGTATTGCTTTGTGGTATTTTCATGTAATTTTTATGAAAATATTTGCATCTATAGTAATTGTTTGAGATGATCTAGCAGTCACACACATCCTCTCTATGTGACTACAATTACAACAAAACCTGTGATTGGGTATTAGGCCTTTGACCCAGAATCCATTGCACATATTAGCGTTAACAAAAAATCCCTGATTATATTTATTTGGATCAAGTTTGCGGTATGTTTTACTTTTTATGGCAATTTGTCTTTCCAGAAAAAAATACGCTCGTTATTGTGGATAATCCAAACTGCACACTGTCGATAGTTTTCACTGAAAGAACTTCGAATCCTATGAACCAAAAACAACAATCAGTAAAATTCCATTTACCTCCTTTTTTTTTGGGTTGTGGAAGAAATCTCAGTGGCAATCTCCAAACATCAGCAGATAAAACAGAAACTATACGGGTAATTTGGTTGAACTGACCGTATCAACTCCATCATCTCTCATGCTTATCCCTCTGCCTTATTTCCTTTCCCCTCACCGTTTATTTCACCAAACCTTTCCTGTCGGATACTTTTCTCTCACTCGCCTCATTCTCCATCACCAGCTCGCGATTCCTTGATAGCATTCGTGTAATCAGCGTGAGTCTCAGATAAATATCAGTAAACAGCGAGCGACGATTCCCAGCTGGTTTTGATTTTTCTGCTGTCTTAGCGGGTCAGTCATCGTCTCACTCCGGATCACAAAACCAGAATATGATACCTCGCAAATCCCAGGAGACCGCTGGGGTTCGACCACTGATGTCCCTGATTTATAAACGTGAACGAGTGCACACCTATGTACACAAAAACACATTCACACTTCTAGTCAACACCTTTCTTAAACTCTAAAGTGCTAGCACACATGCTCGTACATGTGCACACACTAAGGAGCTTGAAGATAAATCACAAATCAGTTTTTTTCGAGAGGCAGCATCTGTGAATACCCATGTTTCATATTCTCGGTTTCTCAGTACTCAGTGTTACAAGACGTGACAGGTGTCAGCATATATTCTCCTCCATATTAGAGAGATTTTCACCTTAAGTCAATACCTCTGTTTGAAGCCAATGGGAGCCCTCTGGTCACAGGGTGAGAGGAAGTTCACAGACCATCAATGCACATGAACAGCTTTCACAAGCAATCTAACTCAGTCCACGTCCGCTGCAGCTGAGCAGCCATAGGCTTCTGTGAGACTTGGAGTCAAACTAACTTGGCACCAATATCAGTTTGTCCTACTGGGAGCCTAAAATAACCAGTTAATGAGATAATTCTAAATAAATCTGACAAAGAATCGAGCTCTGTGTGAAAACATGCCTCTTTTATGATAAGATGGGCCAACAGAAGAAATTACAGATTGGAAGTGAGTTTGAGTTGGACAGAATGCATCCGGAGCAACACAGCAAGACTATCGTTTGGATCAGGAGTCTTCCACGTTTTTCAGGCCAAGGATCCCTGAGCTGAGAGAGAAATGGAGCAGGGACCTCGTACCGGATTGCATAAAGTGGAGTTGTACATTAACCCTTTGAAACCTAAGCAAATTGGCTTGATTTGTTTCTTTAACATGGAAAGAAGGCAAAGAGCAATGAAAGAAAAATGACCCCAAAATTAGCAAGCAATTAGTAAAAAGTACAAGAAAATTACCTAAAAATTAGCTAAAAATGAAAAGACTTTAAAATTGTATTTTAAAAAATCGTAACAATTGTGCAACATAATTTAAAATGTGTAATTATGCTAATTCGTTTTTCCCTACTTTTTTTTGTTTCCCTAGCTTTAAAAAAAATAATCTTCTAAATCTATTCATTTCTTGCAACTTGTGAAACAATTCTTAAATTACTTTTTGTCCGTGTTTAAAAAAAACAAAAATTGCACCAGTTTGCTCAGGGTTTAAAGGGTTAAATACTTGTAAAAGGCATCTGAAAGCGGCACAAGAAAAATTATGTCGCTCTAGGTTTCATTGGGATAACCCTTTGAAGCCTGGACGAAATGACTTAATTTCCTGGGAAAACATGGGAAGAGTGCAAAGATCAACTTAAAAAGAAATGACCCAAAAATTACAATAATAATTATTTTTGCCGGGTTCATCATGACATGAAATCTCAACATCATTTGATGCCTACATTCCCCACACATTTCAGATATACGATAAACTGCACTAAAGCTCTGAGTGCAACACATTTTACCGAGTAAGATTTCGGTGTTTGAATGTGTTGGTTTGCCCAAGTTCATGCCCCTGGTGTTTTCTTCCTTCCAGAGAAATATGTGACATTACAAGAGAACTAATAGCAGTACATTTGCCTAATTTGTTAAAGTTTAAATTGAAATAAGTCTATTTCCGTTTATACCTCCTGAGTTCAGTGAATAATATTTTTGGTACTGACACAAACTCGTGCAAAATATAAAATTTAATAAGAAACCATAAAACATGCGGCAAGTTACCACTAACTTCATGCTGAATGGAGTGTTTCAGATTTTTAATGGTAAACACATTCCCATTTCTGAACCCAACTATTGATCAAATATGAAGCTAACAGCCTAATAGGTCGTGGTTGGCCTTGCACTGCAGACGAGCGCCAAGTCTTCACTTAGGATCGTACACTGCTTTTATTGTAGGTAAGCCACAGTCTAGAGCTCTGCACAGAAAACTAGTGCACCCTTTCACCTTATTCTTTTCCTGTCATACATTCATTGCCATATTTTGCTTGTCGTGCATGCTCTGTTTCCCCATTGCATCACTCACACAGAGTGTAGTTAACTATTGGCAGGTACTCCAAAATCTGGTTACATTTAATGAAAAGTGACTGCCCATTTTAAACAGGCCTCAAATATGAGACTGCGCTCCCTCCGCCTAATCCCACAAGGCTACGAATATCCATATAAATATGTCACATTTGTCTAAATCCACAGATTTGACAGCCCGCAGTACAAACCATCGTTTAAGGCTGACAGACACCATGGCCTGCTGAAAAAATAAAGAAATAAAGAAAATAAAACCCCATTTTACAATTTCATCTTCCTTCCATTTTGGTTATATTAAAACGCTTCCCCTGCAGCCTGACGAATTTCAGTAGGATTTTTCAGCATCAGCTTAAAGTGGAATTGTATCCAGATGTGTCCTGAGCGCGGCTCACGGTCACTCAGGGCTGCAGGGGCAGAAAAGGTGAACGGGGTAAGAGGGACAAGGAGGAACCACGTGGTTTTCGGCACACTCCAAGATGCACTGAATAAACATGGCCCCGCTGTGACCCATACTATCCAACGTCACCCTCAAGGGGCTCCTCCAGGTCCATTAAACCTGTTCGGATACCTCGGGGCTGACCTGCCCTATTTCAAACTCAATCAGCATCCCACAGGAGATCTGATATATTGCTGCACGGCTACAACACAGTCACCACACCACAACAAGACCCTCTATAACAGGAGAGTGAAGCCGTATACGTACAGGAAAGGCTCTGGCTCCGCTGAACAAAAACAATTCAAGCACAAAATTGAGTTTTGATTCTTTTGCCTAACAATAACCAGCACACACACAATGGAGGCATGGTCCCAAAGGATAACACGCATGGTTTCTAAAAGGTTATTTTTCATCTACGCATCGCCGAGCTGTGTCTAAAATCAGCCTCATTCTCTGTAATGGATTCCTGTGGCTGCGCTTGGCCGTCATGCTCAAGTTGGCAGGTTGCATCATGAAAACAGTTGAAAGAATCTAGCTGACGTCGTGTGTAAAACAAAACAGATAGCTGGCATCGATGTTAATCACAAAATGGGCATTAAGTGTGTTCGCTGATACCACCCATGGTTAGTTACGCAAGGGGGATTTTTGATGAGTAATGGCACATTGTTTAGTCCTACCTCATCCCTCACCCTTAAATCACCCTTTGTTGAGAATATCTGAATAAGGATGCACCATTTTTTTGTGAGCAAGGAGGAAAAAGCTTCCACTATCTTCAGCCAGAAGTATTTAAAACAAACAGAACTGTTGCTTTTTCACATGAAGCAGAACTTCAACTTGAGACAAATTCTTAAAATAAATCTGACAGAAACACGGGGCAGGAAAATTAATTAGTGCAATTAAAACATCTCAGTGTTGCTTTCACTCCGTAACGTGCGAGTATTGTCACCTCAGCAGCTCTTCCTCACATTTCGAAGTCTGTAACCTACTTTTGTTTCAGAGCTGGCGGTGATTCTGCAGGCATTATCGGCCCGTTTTAACACCAAAACTTGCAGCACTGGAATCAGCACTGCAGGCACTTCTTTTCACATGCATGAAGAGTAATTATGGAACGCTCGCAACTCATTGCCGTTCTCCCCGTGCCATGGCGACTGTAATTATCTATTCCTGCATCGCATTCCTAGGAAAAGTCTATCGATTCCAGCTGTGATAGAGGCTCTCCACTGCTCAGAGCAACGGGAGAGCAGCAGAAGATGTGTTTTTATATTTGATTAACACAATCATAATTAACCACTGAACTTATTTTTTCTACTGCTTTAAGAGCTGGGAGACGTTCATTTATACTGTATTTTAGGGCTGCACAACCACGGTTCCTACTTCTTAAGGCAAGTAAGATTCAAAACATTCCGATGCCACTCAGAATTAAACTGATTCATTAATTACTTGGAGTCAGGAAGAATTTTGTCCAAATGTTTATGATGATACAAAAAACAATAGCTTGTAATAGATCTACAGATGATGATGGGGGGGTAGGCACCAATAAAATGTGCAGTTTGATCACACAACACAATGTCACAGATGTTGCAAGTTTTAAGGAAGCATGCCATAGACATGCTGACCGCAGCACTGTCCACCAGAGCTGTTGGCCATAAATTGAGTGTTCATTTCACTACCATAAACTGTCTCCAATTTCATTTCCCAGAATTTAGCAGCACAAGCAATCTGTCTCACATCTGCAGTCTAAATGTAACCACACCAGCCCAGGAACTCTACATCCTGTGTCTTCACTTATAAAATTTGTCTGAGACCAGCCACCCGAACATTTAATGCAACAGTTGGTTTGCACAACAAAAGAAAAAAGAGGCTCCATACAAACTGCTGGAAACCTTCTCCAGGATGCTCATCTTAGTGGATGGTCTCAGACCAGGTGCTTGCAGGTGAAGAAGCCAGATGTGGAAGTTCTTGGCTGGCTCATGAGACTGGTTGGATGTACAGCCAAATTCCCAGAAACCACATTTGAGACAGGTTATGGAAGTAAAATTCATTACTGTACATCCCTGACTACATCCCAGCATGAGAGCAAAAACAAAAGTGATGTGTCCGTGTTTCTGTTCTGTCTATATTCAGTGCACTGTATTGTTGAATTACTGCATGTGTATGTGAATATCTATTATTTGCTTTGTGGTTTTATGTTATATTCACTCAAATCTTAATCGCATCTGCTTGGTATCTTCTAACAACAGCAGAAAAAGTCTAAACAGCTGCGAGCAGCTTTAAAGGGTGCATGGCATTGTCAGTTTTTTTTTAAATTTAATAGACTTTCACTGCTTTGTTTTCGTTAATACAACAGATCTTTTCTAGATAATAATAGACATCAGAACAAAAGCTCTGTTCATATTTTCCAGTTTAAATATAGCAAGAACCTGAAAATGTTATAGGTTAACTTTTCATCTAACATAAATTAATCATAACGTCAAAATAATCTGTGTTTGGAATTAGATTAAACACAACCTGACAGAAGGAAACCATCTAAAAGGTTTGGCCCTCAGAAGTTACGTTGTTGTATAGAACAAAGTGTTTACTTTTCCCATGGCTCATCACTGACTGTGATTGGTTAATCACACGAGGGGCACGAAATCAACGTCTCTGCTTCCACATACCAGATTTCAACGAGTGGAGGAGTTATTCTGGGGCTGCCACAAGATTATTTGGATGCTTGTCAAGGCTTTAAATTGTAAACCACAAACATTCAGAGTGCTTACCCCAAACTCCTTGACTAATCAGACTGGAGACTTGGAGTACAGTGAGTGGTTTTCTCACAGGTACCAGAGCGGCAATGAACCCCCCAAAGTGGGTCTGACTTGTTCACAAGTGGCCCTTTGCTACGAAATCAAGGCATCTGCCAAGAAGTATTCCAGTCACTGGCTTTCTGATTTTTCCCATACTATTCTGTGCTGAAAATGAAGCCGCTCTGCTCATTGTGGATGTGTTGCAAGTTTACGCTGACCACTGTATGAAGGCTTAACTATGTAGAGAGAGTGATAAAAAAGAAATGGCTGGCTTTTCAAGAGCAGCTAAACCCACACATAAAAGCATCCACAAAAATGTTATGAGGTTATTGGTTCCTTAAATGGATATCACAATCGCCTAGAAAGAACTGTCAGGCTATAAATAAGAGCATATATTCATCTCTGCTATTGCATCTTAAGATGGTTGTAACAGCATGTCATGAGACCTGCGGGAACTCAAAGACCTTTTTCATTGTTCTGGTTTTTGTCATTCAGAGAAGAAATGTTTTTTTTAGGCCAGAAAAAGAAGTTTAAGTCTGACAGATTATTTGTGAAATCTATTAGTGTCAATACTCTTCAAGAGCAAACATTCATCATATCTATAAAAATGATGGAATTTCAACAAAAATTGTGATTAAATTCTAGTTGTAAAAAGGATAGTGCCTGTTCTTGATTATGATTGGTTGAGCCGCTTTCAAAGCCACAGTAAAATACTCCATACACACACAGCTGTGACCACATAACAACAGTATCACTGCTCTAATAAAACATTGTTTCAAAATGTCAGATTTTGTGGTGAATTTACTGGGTGGGCTAAGCGTTGGTAAATGGGTTGAAGAATACCCACTGTGTCCTGTCGCTCTGTTGAAGAAATACCTGTTGTTACTGCCGCTGCCTTTTATCTTGGCCCAAAGAGGACGAACTATACCAATAATCTATGGTAAGTTTATGATGTATCTTAAGCAATTCTACAGCTCATGGAGGTGAATTTCTTTGGCTCCATGTTTCCACAGATTTGCAAAGCTGCTGACACTTTCTGCTTTGGCAAACATCCTGCTGAATATTGCTGAAGAACTACATTGCTTGGCAGAGGAATCATGATTTGTTATCAATAAATTATTATATTTTCAATAAATTATTGCATTTGATTTGATTTGCTGCTATGTGTTTAGTTTATGAAACATTGCCAGGTATATGTAGTTACAGTTTCTGCAAAGGAATAAGCTACGAAAGACTGTGGTTTACAGTAATTTTGGAACAGCTAAGGGGCGTTGTTTGGCACATCGCAGAGTGGAGTGCCTAAAACTCCATGCGCTAATTAAATTCCTGTTGAGCTTTGGAAACATTTATTTATTTGAGCACTGGGGCATCAGCGAATTAAACATTAATTACTAACCAAAACTTGAGTGCCCTGTCTATACAATAAAACTTCACAGCTATTTCACATTTCTGCTTCAGATTTCACCCAATCCCTTTTCTCTTACATTATATCTTTTTTTCTTTTTACATTATAATCTAATTTGCATCATTAAGCAGATCATATTTCTAGCAATTCAGATTTTTCTTGGTATTCCTAACACTGAAATGTCAATATGAGTAAAGACAGGGAAGTTCTGTTATTCTGTGACATCTAAATCACGTAAAAAAGCAGTCTTGCATAATAACTATTGTCCCAAAAGGAAAGAGAGGTCCAGTTGGCCTCTCTTTGCAAAATCTGCTCACAGTACCACAAAAGCGGCTCCAAGGAAAATCTGTATATTCTCTCCAATAACAGAAATTTTAATATTGGAAAAGAAATCCTGTCCACACAGGATCAATGCATTGCCGTATGGCCATATCGATAACAAGTTACTGAAGGGTCCTTGGTAAGATTGTTTTTCGCATATCAAGCTCAGTGCTGACTGCCCGTCATAGTTTGGAGTTGATAAGTTACCCTTTAAGCAGTTCAGTATCTGAGTATCATTTTTTTGGCAACCTTAATCTGTGGACTGAAACAGATGTAAGCAATACTAAAACTATCAGCCAAAGTTTTCAGTCGTGCCTGTCTGTAACATTAACTGCCAGTGCTTATTTAACAAGTTGACATAATTATGTGTGTCTGAAAAGTGTTATATTTCTCCTAAAGTCCCAGATTTACACTGAGAAAAGTCTGATCAGCAACGAGAATATGGTGTCAACTCACCAGAGGCGGAACCGGCAAACATGCTGATTTCTGCTGATGTCACAAACCAATATTTATTCATTTATTAACAAAAATGAGCGTGTACAAAACATCTACCGTAAGTTGAAGTCATTGTCTTATTTTGCAAAATGAATGAATTTTGCAAACATTGAAAAGCTTTACATTTTATGTCTCTACCTGCTGGTGGGCCAACACAATGAGAGTATGCAAAATATGATGGTAATTACTCTACAGAAGAGACTTGATGATCACTAATATTAGGTTAGAAAAAAGTAGATATATATATATATCGGTATCGGTTATTGGCATTATAAGTTGTTATATATCGCTATATTGGATATCTGCAGAAAATCATATATCATACACCCCAAAAAAACATTGCTGTCATTGATATCTTACTGTAAGCTTGCTGTTTTGGGTTGTTTTTAACTACCTGAGGCAACTTAAAAATACTGTAGTCACTAATGTAATTGTTTGTATTGTTCTTATCATCATTAAAAAAATAAGTAAAATTATGGCTCTTAGTTTTTAGTCATTCTTTTCCCCCATGGTATCGAGTTAGACGTTCTTGTCTCGTGACAACCCCACAACAGACGAACCCAGCATCAAAGGTTTAAAAAATAAGCTGCATCTGCACAAGTGATTGATGCATGAACTCTGAGTTCTCATTTTATTCCGGCTTCTCTGTTTCTGCTATTTGAGCAGGAGATTTTCATGACATCCAGCAGCACTCAGCCTGCTGGACACACTGCGTCTCTCCATAAAGCACAATAAATATAAGTGCCAATCACATTTTAAATGTGTCTTCATCTTTTGCTGGTTATCTTTGTCGATACTGAAACATGAAGCACGTTATTGTGCTCCACTAACTAACACTGATCCCCTGCCCCACCAGCCAAAACCACTAAATGGGCGACCACAGACACTCTTGCCAGTTTCCCTCAGAACTAGCAACGAGCTGAACCTCTGAGAGTAATTTAGCCAAACAAGGACAACAGCCAACAATGTGTAGCTGCTGTCAGAGGTCATTGAAATTATCTATCTACAAATTACTTTGCGGGCTCATGGTAATGTGAGGCCTCGAGCAGAGGGGGGTGGGGTGCGGCAAACTCAAGTCTGATGGATAATGTCGAGTTGGTTGGAGCCCAGGAAAGCATCATCGCAGTTCAGATGATCTCTCTGCGATCCTAACCGCTGACATAGAGGAAAGACGCATCACTGCAAAACACCGGATACACAGCCACAGCTCTCATATCAGATTCCTTACATAGTTTGTGTTATTGAAACACGGCCAGATGGAAATGATACAGCTGGTCCTTTGTCATGATTTAGGATGGATTTACACTGAATTATTGATTTATTTTCAGGCTGTGAACAACCAGCCAGCACTGACGTTAACGTTTAATAGTCCTCCTACTGACAGTATTCTCTCCTTGTGGCTTTATCAAACTGACACAGTAAAATCTGAAGCTGGAGGCCAAACAAGTATTAATATAGAAATCTAAACTATGTGACGTGTTCACGGACATGTCAGCACCTGTGTCATCAGCAAGTCAGCAGGTGTTTGACCAAGACGGCCACTATTCTCCCACCAAAGACCTACAGTGAAAGTTCAGCCGTCCTCCGCCCTAAAGGTCACACAACTGGGGCACAAGTGGCAAAGTAATCACTATAAAGTAAGAATGGAGTTGAGGGGGAAGAGCTGCTTTCTCCGCAGACAAACAGGGTCATTAGCACTTTCAGAGGGAGTCCAGCAGGTGGTAAGGACGTCGGGAGTTTGATCTCAGTGAGAGTGTCTGAAGCCATGAAATGTGGGGGCAAACCCGAACCGTGGGGAAGGGCGCAAATGGTAGAGCGATCACAGGGCTGCAAGCAGAGCTCCACTTTAAAAGGGGTCAGATGGCTTTTTCATCTCTGCTAAAGGCGCTCGGCGAAAAGTGACGTGATGCACAAAAGACAGGCGCTGTGTTGATTGACAGATGCTGTGGACGAGGTTAATGCTATTCTGCATATGTCCTTGCAGCCCAAACTCGGGGTTCCTACAGCTTACAGAAAGTTGGATTTAAGACTTTTTGAATGCCAATCTGAAAAGAATTTAGGACTAATTTTATAATAACCCAAACTGAAGAAAAAAAACATTAATTGACATCAATCACTATAGGTTGGGAACGATTTTGCTCAAAAGTTTACTAAACATGACTTTAAACATTACTTTTTGGTCAGTTTAAAAAGTTGGATGATTTACCACAAATACTGAAATTTTTTTAAAACATAACGTGAAAAACAATGGATATATTTTGTCGTATACAGTTAGTACCCATTCCTTTAAAAAAAAAAGCTTGTTGATTTTTCATTTGATTGTATGTTGTAAATGTGTATGAGTGTTGTTGGTTCCTCTATCCTGATCTGCTTGACATAAAATCTGGTATTAAATCTAAAAAAAAAAAAAATTACAAATTTTTTCTTCATATGCTACTGCAAACTTAAAACAATTGTTAAATTTTCTCCAAAACGTCCCTCCAAGTCATTTCATTATTCATTTCCAACATACTGCCATATGTCTGCTTTTCTTGTAACATCTCTGTAGGATTTCAATTTTTGATCATACCATTCCGGGTGTTGTTTAACAAAACTGTTAGCTTTTTGTTGTCCAGGTCAGCAAATTTACTTTGGATTGCAAAGCTACTGTTGCCTAATTTTACCGTCCTGCTTTCATTCACTAAAATGACATCCAGTTTGCAATCAACCATCTGCAACCTCCCATGTAAACACAGCACGAATATCCTACTTCCAATGTTTTAACATTTTTAAGACTTTTGACAGGCTCATTCAAGATATTTTAATACCAATTAAGGCCTTAAATATAGATTAATGAATTTGATGCCTTTTAAGACTTTTTAAGGATCTGCGGGAACCCAGGGACAAAAGGCCGACAAAGCAGAAATAACAAGAGAAAAGTGGAGCAGCCGGACAAGTTCTCCCCGACACAGGAGGATGAAGAATTGGACACATTAAGTGATGGATGCTAAACTGTCAGTTCTAATAGGCAGTGAGGCAGTAACGCTGTACTGCTGCTTCAGGAGTCCAGGAGAGAACAGTCCAATGATCAACACAAGGGAGCCAATTAAAAACCAGACTTTGGCAGCCGACTGCATTACACTGACCCTCATGTGACGCTGGAAACACATCAGAATCCACGGAGAGGGCTTTTTATTTTATTTTTATTTGCCGCAAAAACACACCCAGCGTTTTCACTCTTCACACTACAGGCTATTATCGATCTGTGGTCTCCTGTTAAATCACCGAGCCTCCGCTTTAATTATTTCTAACTGACTGGCTGCAGGAGAGTCTGGTTTCACCTCTTGTTATGGTGAAAAGGGATGACATCACTCCCTCCTCTGATAAGACAGTGAGCCAAATGACAAGGTCACTGAGGTGGAGGAGGTGAGGCTGCAGTCTATTCTAAAGATAACACGTTTCAGCGAAGGTTTCTTTATGCTGTTGCCTGCAGAGATCAAACACTGAGGCTGCTTTTTTTTCCCACTCTGCGATTGAATTTGTCTCAGTTCTCTGAGTTAGGTTGTTTTTCTCCCACTAATTGGAGAGAAGACTCACAGACGGATGCAGGAGATAGCTGGAACTGAGGAAGGTCACTGATATGAAGTTCCTTTTCTTCTTTCAAATGCTTTGAAAATTGTTTCAAAAGCGGTGTGTTTTGTTTAAAAAGAAACCCCCCCTGGGACAGCAAAGCATTACTGAACTGGGAGAAATCTGCCAGGTGACCATACGTAAGCAGCAAACATGTTGGCAAAGGAGTTGCGTTCTAAATGCGGTAGAGTTATTTCTGTATGGGAACTTCGACACTGAAAGAGTAATTATGCTGGAGGCAACTAATTATATGTTGAGCAATCAATCTTCAGCCAATCACAGCAAAGAAACGGCAAGCAAACAGCCTTTTAGCTCAATAGAAAGAAAATAGTTCCTACATGAAACTGCTCACAACAAGATCTGTGGATTATCTGGAGTAACTAGGTCATGATTTCTGAAAAGAAACATTGCTGTTGAGTTTTTTCAATGTTTTTTTTTTGTTTGTTTGTTTGTTTGTTTGTTTGTTTTGAGCCCCGAAAGCCAAGTGCCATCTAGTTCTACACTCTGCAACTCACACCAAAACAATGTAGACTGACAGATTACAGGTAAGAAGAAAAATATGTATTTTCCATTGACAAATGTCAATCAGATGGTAATCTGTGCTAGAAATAAAGAAAATGATTTCTGACCCAGACAGACATGGTCATTATAAGAGGATTACTGTGGAAACGGTATGAAATTTTGGAATGAAATGTCCCTTTAAGTAAATTGTAGTAAAATGGAAGAAGAGAAGTGGTGGAGACAATTATGCACAATAACCATTTATTTATTTATCTATTTAGCTTCTTTTGGGTCTTCACCATTAGACTGCCCTAGTTGGATTTAGGTGTATAAATTAAACTATTGATTTATATCATATTTCAGTAAATGCAGTGTGCCGAAGTTGCTTAAAGTTCATCATAAAATTTTGCTGTGATTAGGGGTTGCAATGATGCTATGTGATACACATTAAAAAAAAACACACAAAGTGCCATCTAGCTCCATTGTACTGAAGAGAAGGCAGACATCTCTATGGCTGCTGTCTCTAACACTCTGCCACTTATACCAAAACAATGTATTTGATAAACAGCACTACAGATGAGAAGCAAAATACGCATATTTGATTTTGGCTTTAACTGTCCCTTTAACTTATGAAAGGATGCCACACATGGAAAATACATCAGAGGTAATCCAAAACATGTGGATGAGCCCTCATGAGATAGTTGTTGTTGAACCCAGACAAGGAAATGTTGTCTACAACGCTCCTGAATCCTCTCTCTGAAATTCCGCGTGAACAAAATCTAAAAATTGTTGTATCTCTATCCTAGAAGAAACATTAGCAGACTTGGTGACAGAGATAGTGAGTGCAGAGTGTCAAAGATGTTTGAGGGTGTCCATCCGACCCTGCGTCGTAACCGCCAGGAGGGGCGAGGCCGTCTGGAAATAGCACTTCCCAACAAGCCTTTGGTGTCTCCTCGTTTTACACTCATATGACCGACGGTTCCACCTGACTTGCGTTCACAGAGTGTTAATATACACTCACTGAAAACAAATAAAAGCTCAGTGTGGGTCATGGGTTTAAGGTCTTGTGGTTTTTACCATAAGGTGCCACAGTCAGTCATCCCTGTCTTCTAGCGGGGATGATTCCCTGCGTTGCTGTGGTTCATCAGCCACAGGAAGGCAGCCGGTTCATCTATCACCATCCCTACCCCACGGACTTACTGTCATGTTGTAACATCTGTCCAGCACCATGCCAAATATGTTAAAGAATGATAGGATGTCACATCTGCAGCGTTCACAATAACTGTAACTCATCTGTTTGAAGATCAGTATATGAAACACATGTCTGTCATTCAAGCTTCAGGAATGAGGAGAGTTACAACCTGCTGCTAAGGAGCGGGGATCAGTTGAGCTAAAATGCTGCTTCAGTGAACACTTCCAGCAACCAGTGGAAGAAGTATGCAGATCCTTTACTTTAATACCACCCTGTCAACATACTGTGTTAAAAGTAAAAGTCCTGCATTGAAAATGTTACTGAAGTAAAAGTAAGTAATAAAGTATTATCAGGAAAATAAACTTAAAGTGTTAAAAGTAAAAGTACTCAACACAGACAAACAAAATACCCAATTAACTAAAATATATTTTATCGCCCAAAAACCTCAAAACTATTAAAGAAAATATATAGTTTTTAAAAACAACACAAAACCTCAAAATGATAGAGGGGGAAAAACACGCTGAAGTCAAAATTATAAAGAAAATAGAAAAAAAACCAACAACTTGTATATCAAAACAGGCAATTAATGTTCTGTCAACTGACTGACTGATGAATCCACAAATCATTGCAGCTGTACTTGTATTAACTCTTTGGTAATTTAACTTATTTAAAAAAAACAACAAAAAAAACAGATTTTATAAACTTATGTTTTTTATGCAAAAAACTTAACTTTTAAAGTAACTAAAGTGTTTAAGATTAAAAAGTATAATATTGCTTGAGTAAAGTACAATACGTTTAATCAAGTACAAGTACAGTACTTGTATAAATGTATCTAGGTACATTCTACTACTGCCTGCAACCAATGCAAAAATACCTGCCCCCAAAAAGGGGGTCAACGTGACTAAACCTATGGGAGGATGAGGTCAAAGTTCAAAAGGTCAAAGAGCCACTGTCAATCGACACATCTGTCAGGAAATATTTTCAGTCCTCACATCTTCATCTGGTGTTTTGAGTTACGAGGGTCTCTGGTACAGTGGAAATACAAACACAGCTCACATGCAACTCATTGGAATCCGAACAAAGATTTAACAGGTCGCCGCTCCATCAAAGACGCGCTCAATCACCAGTCATAAAAGATCAAAAATCTGGAAAAGTTGATGTTTAGTAAACATGCATGAAAATATGTCCAGCAGACCTTTTCAGTTTTTGACCACACTAGACTGAAATGCTGAGTGATTCTGGATGTTCCAGTCCAGTTTAAACTGTTCTGCAGCCGTCTGGTTGTTGACCTTGATGGTTGAAATATTAGGACATGGTTTTAATAATGTGCATGAATCAGAGTCTGGTTAGGATTGTAGAATCATGGTCTGTGGGTGGCGGGAAACTTCTCACCATGCACTATTTTGGGATTGGTCTGACACCCTGGGCAGACAGAGTCGTCTTTCCAGTTGGGGGAATGTCAGGCCGCCGGGGTGAATTCCTTTCCCCTAGTTTGGGGAATGACCCCCCGCCCTTTGCCCCACAAATCTTCAGGTCCACAGGTCCTTAACTGCTGGAGTCCAAAATGGCCATCCATTGGCGTCATGGCCCTTTGGAAGAGAAGAAAGGGAGGCCCTGGTTTTCTCGGTCATGTTCATGTGTGATTCTTTAAACAGTGACCTGCTGCGCTGCCGATGGGACACTCGTTTGTCATTTTGCCCCCTGCGTGAGCTCCACCAACTCAGTTCCAGGAACAAGACATTTAGAAATGTTAGCCGTCAAAACTGCCAACACCTACTGGCTTTCTTCCTGTTGTTTCCTCCTTTCAGATATGTCTCGTGTTTAAATTAAGTACATGGAAGTATGATATGATACAAAATCAGAACTTTAGTTATCCAACTTGACAGGCAGTGACTCTGTCCACTCTCGAGGAAGGGTTACATGATTAATGCATGATTGCATTATAGAAACTGTTGTTAATTGAGGGGATTTTTGTCAGTTTAATCCATCAATTTAATATATATATTTTTTTTGTTGGCAATATTTGTTGGGCCAATAAAAGATGGCCTCATTCATCACAGGCGGCCGTCAGTCCAACACGCTCTCACCCCATGTCGTCACATATTGCAGCTGTGCAGTGGACTTCTGCATCCAATTATTACATTTTAGGTATCACCCTGTGATGTCAACAAATGCACATGGTGGGATGACGCTGCACGTGGTTATGTTAAGGCAACAACTGCACATGACAACCAACGCCAGGACATCAATAAAGTCAAAGATGGTTAGGATTAGGGGAAGGAGGCACATGGGTAGGTGTAGAAAAAAACATCATAGTCAAACAGGAAGCCAACAGCAAACTCCTGCATCAAAGTCCATGTTTGTTCGACTCATCCACCTCCCCTCCTGCCCACGCCCTTGTGTCCCCTATATTATACACACACACACACACACACACACACACACACATATATATATAAGGCAGTGCAGAGCACTATCTCAGTTGCTCTCCCTTATTTTATTGATATTACACAGTCATGAGGGGGGTTAATAAATCATTTGAAGAATAATAAAAACAGAAAACAACTTGGGCAAAATACATCACACAATGGCACACTTTTGTTCAGATATGAAATGCTTTGCTTTGCTTTGTGATGCTTTGCCTCCCCTCGCTGTTCTAGACGTGTACATTCATCAGCCCCGCATCTTTTGCTTTTTGCCCATACCTCTCACTCTCCCTCTCAATCCTGCGATCCCTCCCACTCACGCCCACCCATTCTATCACCGCGTCTCCATCTCTCTCCGTCCCTCACACGCTGCTGCAGTCAAGAGGATGAAATCACTCCATCAGTGAGTGGAGCCTCCACTGTCACCGGCATCAGACAGCTCCGCAGAAGGCCGTAATTAAACAACTCAAGCTCTGGTAATTACCCTACAGTGGCCCTAATTACCCCATTCTCAGGGTGATTACAGCCTACAGGGGGAGGGGACCAACTACAAAAAGCCCTCCCTGTCTGGGTGAAAAGGGGTAAAAATGATGGTAGCGGGAGAATTGTGGCCCTTTAATCCAGTAAAGGAAATGAGCAGGTACACTGAGACAAAAGGACTATCCTGTTTTTGAAAGGCTGAGGTGACAAAGCGTATGTGCACCCGAAAAGAAGCTGTGATTTACTACTGAGAACAGGTAGTATTAAAATATACCACAGCTGTTTGGACTTTCAGAATAAAGGCTTTTTGCCCTCCACACAAAGATTACAACTGCAACAAGAACCACAACAAGACCGAAAGCTGTTGTACCTGACACTTTGATACTCTGCCAAAAGGTTACAGTCTATCGCGTCCATCATGCTGTGTTCAGGAGTGTATCTTACACAGATCAGCGCATCTCCTCTCTGTCTCAGCATTTTTAATACAAGAGGGGCTATGCTGTTCTAAGCATATCGCTCTCTTCCCTCTCTCCTCCCCCCCGAGGACGTGCTGACTGGGGGAGGGATCGATGCTCCGCTCCAGCAGACACTGGTGTGTCGATTCAGCACCCAGCCTTAGGGACAAGGTAAAAGGGAAAGAAGAAAGTGACATCTCGACTAACTCAGAAGAACTTGTGGCATCCTTTGTGAAGGTGAGTCATTTTACTGCACACAGAGGACCCTTGAGACCACCACAGACTGGCCCCGTCCTTTGGTGGAACAATGCGGTAAGGTGAGCCACAACAGGGTATGTGCTGCACCATGGAGACAGATGTACCCTTTAAGTGTGGATAATTAAGCATAAATCTGTCTTTTTTGTTTGTTTTTTACTGAAAGCTATTTGAAATAACTAGCAATGCTGACAAATATACAGTATGCTTAATGTTTACCTACCTCTCTTGACCACCAATTCCCTAAAATTATTTATCCACGCTGATTTGGGTCCATGTGTTGTTTGCATATCGTTGACACATAGGGCTGAACCCAACACAGATCTATGCCAGTCGTATCGGATTTGGCAGTTCAGTACAAATATGCGATGATTTGTTGTTTTTCATACAAAGTTTTAAAGGTTAAACAGGCTCCATGATCAGTATGACACCAGCATTCATGTCATATCCTAAACAAGCTAACAATGGATCACAAATGTACAACATTTTGTGCCAAAACCAGATATCAACAAAAGCCAGAGACTATCCTTTTAATTTTCTGTGAACTGTGAACGTAACCTCACAGTGCAGTCTCTCTCTCTCCCTCCATGCTGCTGTTTGCATGTCCTCAGCTACAAAGATGTAGCATTAAAGTCAACAGCATTCACTCCAGAAAAATCTGGGGACCAAAATGTCCCCAGTACACTGCAAAGAAAAGAAACGTTAAACCAGGTCTGATGGTGTCACCCAGCAAGCAAGCTGAGTAGGACACTTCTTTAAATGAGTCTTGGTTAGAAAATTCAGTCATCATTTTATGCTATTCCAGTGATATACAGGATAATGTGCCAAAACAAAAGCATGAAAGAAGACTGCAAGCTAGTTAACATGGATGCAAATAATGTAGCAATCTTTTATGAGTAAGAAAATGTTTACTCTTTAAGGGACACACAATGTGTTTAGGTGAGTAACTCTAAATGTTAACAGAAACTTTTGTTTGTTTCAAAGAAAACTCAACAGGGAACCTTTAGTACAGTGCAGATTGACGGGAGATGACAGGAAATAAAGAGAGGGAGAGAGATGGCCTGCAACAACGGTCCACGACCCGAGGAATACCGAGGAGTTCATGGCTTCGCTTTGACCACAAGGTCACCATGGTCCTTCAATTTTAGAAGCATGTGCTATTTTCCCATCTGTGAAAAACAGTTCATAGTATACTCATACCTCAGGCTCTGACTGTGGTTGTTCTCAATATATCAAGGTGCAAGTAGCCTACATCATCTTACTCATCAAGTTTTAATAATTAAACTGAATGTAAAAACAAACACCAGTAATCTGAAATTCTGTTGTACAATCTTAAAAATAAAGCCGCTAACAAACAAACGTATAGGGTTCTTTAGATTTTCCCCAAAGGACTGCTCCCTGAGAGGGTTTTAGGTGGAACCTTTACACCATGGGAAGGTTCCTTGTAGAATCTCTCATAGGGGCTTGTGGGTAGGACCTTTTTTCTTTTTAGTTTTACCTGAAACCTTCAAGAAAAGGGAAGAGATGGATTTGTTTGGTCCTTTGTAGAACCTTTTACAAAGATTTCGATATCTGAGGGTGAGGATCTCTTAACACACATGCTTAACAACAAACAACACAAACTCTTTCTTCCTAAAAGGGTTCTTTGGATGAAAATGGTTCTTTACAGAACCCTTTTTATCTTACAGAGAACGCTTAAGGAGCCCTTTCTTTTTTTAAAAAAAAAAAAAAAAAAGGTTTTTCCAGATGCAAGTGGTTTGGGGAAAAACCACAGCCCGTCACGAAAAAACATGTTGGAGCTCCTATTTTTAAGAGTGCAATAAAACACTCAGCTTGTCAACAACTGATATGGTTCACTAATATCAGCAATTGCCGTGGACTTCAGTCCAGAGTACAGTTTTAGTTCGACCACACAAATATCAAATATTGCAGAAGAAACACTGAATTCTTATTAAACCGCATGGAACAGGATGCAAGAACACGCCCAACACCTTACAGCCATTTGCAGCCATTATGGAGATTTGTTTTGTCAAAGCAACAGAACAACGTCATTAGCATGCATTTGGCATTATTTATACGTATGCTGGAGGATCGGACTGGGACATCTGCTATGTGTTGAGTGAGTGAGGAGGGCCATTTGAGTGAGCGCGCTGAGGATCCTGATTGATGTCGCACACAGTAGAAAGTCCCGGAGGTCCCATTAGCAGCTACGGTCTGCATTACTGTCACACCCGTCAGCCGTGATGGAGGACTGCTCCACCGCCACAGCCATCAGTAACCTGCCATGACTGCGCAACGACACACAGGGACAAATGAATCGAATGCAGCACTTCCCAAATGAACACTGGCTGAAACCAGAGCCACGCTGTGCTTTAATGCAGCCCTCGGCCCTTGTGAAATTGCTCCCATTTCCAGAGGCGCGCATTTGGCATTCATCAGAATCGATATCACCTTTCACAGCCGTTGTTGCCTCTGTGGCCCATTCTCAGTCATAACAATTCACTCGGGATTAATAAAACAGGAATACTTCAAAATATTTACATGACAACACAATATGATATTGTGTACATATTGCAGGCTCAGTGCTTTGTTTTGCGAGAACGGTCCAGATGTAACATTTCATTACTTCCGTTTTCTCCCGGGTGAGTAATGATATTGTCCTTCTTTGCAGGTGCAACTCGGATAAGATATGAATCACCACACAAGTGGTGCTTCAAAGGTCACTCTAAAATATAAATACTGCTGCTGCACAAGTTACCCTAACTAGAAAAAAAGTTCTACAGGGAAAAGATATGTCTGTGTTGAACATTCCCAATTGGCAATTCCCATAGCCTCTGGCATGTCTGGATTACCCACAAAGCCCTGAGGACCATGCCATATGTCATACTAGTACTCTTATACTCAAATCAAATGTCTCTGGCTGTTTAAACAGCTCCATGTTTGACTACACAAGACGACACAGTAAAACAAAAGGCTTCTTGTACCCAACTGGTGCGTCTCTTTGCCCCCAAAACAATTAGCTTCTTACATGACAACAGCACTCTGATGTGTTTGTAGAAAAATAATTTACCCTTTCAATCTAATTACCCTGATCCCTCAAGCACCCAAAGGCTTCCAACTCACAATGGAGCTGTTTGTCGAGAGCTGAGCGGGGATTTTAGTTGACGTAATTGTGATGAATGTGCAACTCAACCAAGACAAACAGGCATGGATATTTAGAATTCCACAATAATTGAATTAAGACATGACAAGATGTATCTTGTGTTCTGGCATGTTCCCTTACAGAAGCTCCAGTTATTGAAAATCAACAGACCGGGCTACATAAGTGTGAGCGCACGTGCACACGTGTGCAAACGCCTGTTTCTTGTCTGCATCTGAACATCTGCAGGCTATAGTGGGTATAGATTCATTGGACAAAGCCTTTTGTGTTGTGAATCCATACGTTCCTATTCTGTATGTGGGTCCATGTTTGTTTTGCGCTAATGTATGTGAGCATGTGACTGTGCAAGCATGCATATGTACATCGTAAGCAATTACTCACTATGGGACACAAATGACCTCATGAAATCGCTGGGAAGCAGAATTTAATCAGTGGGACTCTGCTTGATTCAGACAACTTCAAAGAAGAAGCAGGAATGTTTGCTATAGAGTGGCTGATGATAATATGAACTCTGCAGGACTTCACTGTGGAAAAAGCCCAAAAGGCCACTCCTGCTCTTTGCATGTTTTGGATGGAATTGCATGTCGTGTCCATCTTGCTCACTCAAGTTTTCCAGCGCTCCTTATAATGCATACAGTGTTGTTGATACTCTGTGCTAACAACAAAAAGACTCCAAGACTATAAATACACACAGAACCTGGAGGTTAAATGGACAGTTCACCCAAAAAACAAAAATACATATTTTTTCTCACCTGTAATTCCATTTCTTAATCTGGATTGCTTTAGTGTGAGCTGCCGAATGTTGGAGATATCAGCCATAGAGATGTCTGCCGTCTCTTGAATATTATGGAACTAGATGGCACTCGGATTGTGGTGCTCAATGTGCCAAAAAAATGAAAAACTCAACAGTAATGTCTCTTTCCAGTAATAATGACCCAGTTACTCAAGATAATCCTCAGACCTTTTCATGAGCAGTGTTATGTAGGAACTATTTTCTTTCTACCTAACTACACTTTTCAACTGTATCACTGTAGAAGGAAGCGTGCATCTAATGCTCGCTCACCTAGCACCATAAAGCTAACAAATGTTACAGCTCTGCGGAGGAGGATGCCATTAATGTTTACATTAATGACTGTTCTCATGCACTGTTTGTACATTTTCCTATGAAAAGTAATACACCAAAATGTAATGAGCAGTCACGATCATTATCTCTGGAAAAAGGCACTGTTGTTGAGTTTTTTAAATGTATTTTTGGCACTTTGAGCACCACAAGCTGAGTGCCATCTAATTCCAGCATATTGGAGAGGAGACAGACATGTCTACGGCCAATATTCTAACACTTTGCAACTTACACCAAAACAATCTAGAAAGATACATAGCTCCAAAGGTAAGAGGAAAAATATGTGTTTTAATTTGGGGGTAAACTGTCCCTTCAATGCTGTGTACACCATATATTTTAAAATAGACAGAAAATAGGATGTGTTCTAGTTTTAGTGCAGCACAAAGGAACATACTGTAACAGAGACAAAGTTTTCATCAGCAGTGATACTCCTACAAACACAACTGCACAAGTTCATCACTACATGTAGAAGACACGTGAAGTTCAGCCAAAGGCCGTGCACTAAAAACACTAACTCGACTGCAAAGAACATGTCAACTTAAAGCCTACTTTCAACACTATTGCAAATCCCCTCCAACAATGCTACTGACAGCCTCTCTCTCTCTATCTCTCTCTCCCTCTCTCTCTCTCTCTTTCTCAGCCTCTGGCGGACAACACGGAGATAGCAGGAGTGGACGGCGGTGTCAGTAATGAGAATGGATAGCAGCTTGGCTACACCATCTCAGTCCCATTGATCACATGGCTGTGAAGAGTGATGGAGCCCGGCGCCGGGAGAAAGCAATGTGCATGTTCTAATTCTTCTCAGATCCATTCTAATTTGGATCCATATTGATAACTTCTCCCCCCAGTACCCTTTTGTTTGCTGTGCATGTTAGAGTGCAGCACAGAGTAAACACTGGTTTACGGCGATTGAGCGGTATACATCATTCTGCAGCAGGCGGATATAATTGGAGACATTTATGGATACATTCATGACTGCTGTGTGAGTCTGTTCAAGTGCAGCGATCGCTTCTAACTGAAGGTTACGTCGATACATGTATTAATGGTTACTCTGGGCAAATGAATTATTTTGCTGACTTTAACACTCGGTTGGCTCTGGAGTTTGTCGTCATCAGTCAAATTGACCACTAGCATGTCACCAGTCCTTTTTACGTGGAGAATTTGCCATAGGGCCACTATTCACTATAAGTCCCTTCTTAACCACCTTTGCATTTTTACACAGAACCAAACCACAGCAGCATTCTGCCACTCCAAGTGTCATTTTAAATAGCATGTCAGCATTGTGAAAGCAAAAGAGGCAGAACAGCATAGTTTTCCACACATTCATTGATTTATAGCGGCCCTCCATGATCAAAACATAGGCCACTAAGTACTGATTTTAAGTTTTTGGAGTTGTAACATTCATCAGGATCACTACTTAAATAAATTTTCAGTTGTACATTGCACCACACTCTCAGAGCGCAGACCATACTATGAGCATGGGCGTAGAAGAGGAACGGCAGGCACAGTTAAGGGGATACATAGACGTTAATTTTGCTGCACCTCTGCAGTAGCTGCTTCTCTCACTCATCGATCTAAACTGAACTGATCACCTCTGCCGGGTCGAGTGAACAATCATCCACGCACGATTCAAACTTCCCAAACTGCTGCTGAGGAAAAATAGAAAGTGTTCCAACTGTGCTCCACGTTCACAGACCCACAAAAACGTCCAAATTTAGAGAGAGGGCACAGAATAATAAAAAAAGCGACACACAAGACCAACTAAAAGGGAAAGTTTGCTGACCCATCCCTGTCACAAGCTACCACACAAGCTTCACATAGATTCTCATCCTGTTGGAAACAATGAATGGGCGTAACACCACATCTTTGCCTCTCATGTGACATACAACATATGGCAGCACTTTCTAAATTCAATATTCAGTTACTCAGCAGTATAGTTTTCGCCTCAAATTTTTTTTTAGAAACATGTTTTAGCTTACTGTTTAACTGTAATGCGAGATCCTGTAACGCCACCATCGTTTACACGGACCATTCCACATTACGTTAGGCACATAGCATTCTGGTAGTTGTAGATTTTCTACCTCTTGACCAAAAACACCATTTTCTATGTTTTCTCTGGTCATGCAGCACTAATTTCAAAGGTATTTGTGTCTTTCTACTACAGGAACAGCCTAGTTTTATGTTAGGGCCATCTTTATATTGGTGAAATACTTCTTTAAAGAAGATACAAGTTTGTCCCCATATTACACGATTATACAGAATAGCGAGGCAGAATAACAGCGTGATATTCCCGCCTTGAACAGGCAGTGCAAAAGGGGCTGCTGAATGATGCTGATGTAGCTAATGCATGGATGGCTCGCTGTGATGGTGACTTCATCTTGGATGAAGACTTCATTGTACGTATAGATGTGGCGTCTTTCCCTCTTTCTCTATTCCCAAAACACATTCTGTGTCTCTCTCTGAAGTGGTCATGTATGTCTGCAAAGGGTCACATCTGATCCAACACCATTACCCCACACTATTTCCCCGTCTTCTATCCCTTACTCCGGTCCATGCCTCATAAATGTCATCCCAGTCTGTCTAAGCATTAATCTCTATGAGGCTGGGGCCCAGTGACTCTCCAAAACAAACCAGTCTTGTTGAACTGCTCCCCTGCTGAATGGTAGAAGCTTGGCAGAGCTAGAGGAAACAGAGAAGTATGGATTGGAAGGGAGGGAGGCGGGTGTCTCTGTCCATTTTTTTTCAGATGCAGGGGAGTGCAGCAGCAGCAGCAGCAACAGTGGGGTCTCCAGTGGGAAAAATATCAGCAGCATTATAGAGTGGGGTTGAGCCTGCCATCGCTATCAATGAGAGGAAGAGGCCTGTCAGAGCACACAAAGGGGAAAAAGACACAATCCCCGACAAAGAATAACGGGCGGGATGGAGAGAAGGAGAGAGGGAAAGAGGGAGAGAGGGAAACAGCACATGAGAGGGACAAAGAGGGATTAAAAAGCGTTCCAATTAGAAATGGAGGAGACAGCTCAGGAAACAGCTAAACAGAGCACCGATGAGAGACTCAGATAAACCACCACAAACACAAATTGAAAGAAAAAAGATAGCGAAGAAGCCAGAGAGAGGGAGACAAAGAAAGAAAGACAAAGAAGAAGCAAGAGTGAGCAAAAAAAAAACAAAAAAAAACACAGGCCAAAGAGAAATTAATTAATGACTTTAGAGAATGAGGCGAAGAGGAACAATAGGGAAATAAATAGACAATAGGAGACAAAATTAGATGAAAGGGAGAAAAACGTCCTGTCACAATGGCACATCAGAGCCCGCATGTGGCACCACTTGATAAGACGAGTCTTTGCCACCTCGCGTGCTGGCACCCGAGTCCCCCACTCCTCCTCCTCCTCCTCCTCCTCCTCTCCATTCCCCAACCATCTGCGCCATACAAACACACCAAGCTGTCCGTCAGCGGCTCTAGCTCGCGACAACGCCAGTTTTGTGACATCAGCGCCGGAGTCCGGCTCCCGATGACAGCGAGGGGCCCCCGGATCTGTGACATCACCAACCCACTAGTGAAAGGTGCCAAACAGTTAGATCCCGCAGAGGAGGATTTGAGTCATGTGAGCTGCAACCACAGCGGCCTAATGGTTATTCTGGACAGGGCACAGAGAGATGCAGAAAGACGGGGAGAGGGTTCACTGGTGACTTTTTGAGGAGCTGATCACGACTCTCAAGTTCCGCTCTCCTCCCTCTTTCCTCTCCCTCCATCTTTCCATCTAAAGGGGCCGCGAACAGCTGTGGGCATTTGAGTTCGGCTTACACGCCGCCCAGCAGGGTAGCAGCCGCTGGCCAGGAATGACTGACATCTGACAAAGAGGAGATAGGCGTGGAGCACAGCGTGGCAAAGTTCGACATGAGGGTGAATGACAAGTAGAAATCCGCTCACCAAGAATAGAAGCTCGGTCCTCAGCGTTAGCCATTGACACCTCCAACAAAATGTGTGAAATGATGGTTAAGATTTGGATTTGGTTACAGACATTCAGCTCAGTAATGTCACTTGGTGGGATTAATTTAGTTTATAAAATATCAGAAAATAGTTAAAAGTGCCTCTCAAGTTTTCCCACAGCTCAGTAATATCTAAGTAAGTTGCTTCTTTTGTCAGTCAAAATGATCATAAACACAAAAGATATTCAATTTATAATAATACAAATCAGGGAAAAGCAGAGGATTCTCTCACTTAAGAATCTGCAATCAGCAAATACTTAGCTTTTTGTGTGATAAATACCCTAACTGATGAAACAATTTCTGCTTGACTATTGATAAAACAAGTTACTGTTCCAGCACTGGTGTCATCAGACTTATTTGATAAAGTGTTAATTATCCTTTTTTGATATATCCATTATTCTGAGCATTTTTATTGTGAAGGAAAGTCTTCATTTATTAATTTAGGAATATACCAGAAATAGAAATTTCCATTTGTTTATCAGTTACTCACCCTCTTTTGCACTGAAATAGTAAAGAAAACTTTTATTCTGAAGTCTAGAGGTCCAACAACAGAAAAATATAACAAAAAATCTGTTAAAAAACTCACACAACTCATGAAATATAATACAAGTCTCATTTATCCAGTCATATGCTCAGTACTTCCCAAACAGACACTCCTTTCCAACAGGGAACTGAATGGAAAGTGAAATTTAATCTCTCTTCAGAGCCAGACTCCACTGACATAAACAGTCATTTTACCTCCCTGTAAACAGGAGCTGCTGATCTACTGCTGCTTCGATTACTTACTTTGCATTATTGTGTGACTTTGGAGTTTGTTCAGATTCAGCAAAGTCACACAATAACACAAACAAACTACTAATCGAGGCAGCGGCAGACCAACAGCTCATATGTTTAGCGAGGAAAAATGACTGTTTTTGTCAATGAAGCCTGGCTTTGAAGAGAGCATAGATACACATACATTCTTGGTTTGTTCCTTATCTGAAACAGCTGTCTGTTTGGGTTAGGGTACTGAGAATGTGACTGGATTAATAACACTTTGATCATACTGCATGAGTTGTGTGAGATTATAAACAGATATTTTGATATAGTATTGCTGGAAAACGCAGACCTCTATGAAAAATATGCATCTTTTTGGATTCTTTGTTCACTGAAGGCAAGAGGAAAAAAAAAATCTTCATGAATTCAAGGTTCTACAGGATAACTAACTGATATAAAAATGGTCATTTGCGAGTTGAAGAATTCTTTTAATACTCCCACTCAATCAGTCCTTTGCTGTATAATCATTCATCCTGTAAGAGATTTGCCTTAAGTGCGTGTGTGTATGACTGAGGAAGCCATTTGCAAAAAACATGAACTCAAAAAGTAAGAAGAGACAAAAAGTAATATCATATCCATGGCAACAAATCAATTATCCCAGACGGAGAGGAAAAAGGGGTGACAAGTAATGGAAAAAGATTAAACGTCTACGAGATATCCTCAATTGGTCACAGTAAAAATGAATGACCGCACTTTGTCTTTCGCCTGCGCACACACACATTACATGACCTATCGCAATCTCGTGATCCGGTAAAGTTCCTGCGCTGCCTGGCAGTATATAGGAGAAGCTATAACAGTTCTTCCTGAGCCCGGGCAGGTATCCAAACAGCCTCCGCAGGCTTTGATGAAGTGTCCTGTCATGATGTCAGCCTCCATTGGTCTCCAGCTCACCTGGGACCTCCCTCAGTCTTAACAACTCCTGGCTGAGAAGAAAAAGAGAGGAAGAAAAAGGAGGACATAGCTGGCCTCTTCATCTGCTGCCTCTGCTTCTCACATCTCCTCAAATCCTTTCCTAGCCTATAGTCAAATAACAACAACAAAAAACTAATTCTTATCTCACATCTTTTCTCTCCTTCATCTCCTCCTCTTTCCTCCTCCTCCTCCTGCTTGCTGGCTGTCAGCAGGTTAAAAAATGGCTCGGCACTGGCGAGGGAGAAACAATTACTCATGGCGCAGGCTGTATAGACATTAGAAGCTCTGTACTCCTCTGCGATCTCAGGGCCATGTGTTTCTAATTAAACGGTGCACTGGAGGAATTATCAAAGCTTAGGATTGCATAATGAGCACTGGCAGAAATCTGCGGCAGGCAGTGACACTCTTTGTCTCAAGAGGCACACGGTGGTTAAAATGAATTAAAATGGAAGCGTGTCAATAAGTGTCTGGGAGAGGAAGACGTTTTTGTTGTGAGAGGATTCCCTGACTGTATGATTTGTCATTGTCACTTCGTAGAATCACTTGATAATATTGCTAAAATCTGATAGCAGTCAAACAGCGGGATTAAGTAATTCATTCAAAGGAGCTTTTTGCGACGCTGTTTCTATTCATTAAGACATTTCTCTCTTCAGATCCCATTTCTATGCTTGTGTGATGATCACTAACACCTACCATGTTTTTCTCCTCACCAGTGTTCCTCTATCATCACACAGCACCAGTTGGCCAGAGACGGACATGGTTGATTTAGCTCGCCAAATGGAGGCATGTTCGTCCCTACACAGAGAGACACTTCTGTAATAGACGTCGGGTCAGCTTTTGTGAAGCATCACACATGAGCCCTGCAAAAACGCATGTGCTTACAACACAAAGGACACGAACACACTTAAATCCCGGTCTCCATGGTGATTGTTTTAGTGCCCATGTGAACTTGCCCCCTGCATCTGTTTCTGTTTGTTTCTTGTGTTTAAAAAAAAAACAAAAATCATAATTACTTATTCATAACTGCAATTTCATTTTCTACACAGCATTTTCCCAGCACCATAAATGAGCGCAACAATAAAGACTCAGAATGCAACAATGAGAAAGAAGTAAAGGGAACAAACAGTTCTTCGCTTCTTTAGAGGCACACAATGTTTTGTTGAAGCCTGTTCTTGTTTTACTGAGGATTGAATGATTCACTTGTTTGCCATTGATGCACACCATCATCACAGCCATCAGCACACAGCCCAAGTTGAAGGTTTACACTTCTAACAAGGAGGGAATCTGGAAACGGATGCCTGCCTGCTCAATGCCAAAATGGTCATTTAGAGCACCGAGTCCACCTGGTGGATAAAAGAAGAATCACATGTAGGCACTCGGCTTCATCCTAATCCTGTTTTTTTGTTGTATCTAATCAGAAATAGGTTCTCATATTTTTATGTACTGGCTATAACAGGACGCCGTCAGACTTGACTCTTGAGTCCTGGCTAGCTGGCGACGAGTACTGTTAGTACTGTGGTTTTTTCTTTATTCATTTGACCTTTGATCAGAGTGGTATTCTGAGACATGCAGGCTCATTCTCAGAGGATACCTCATAACACTTAGTGGCTGCAGCGACCACCTACAGGAGATATTTTGTGGTCATAGAGAAACTTTTATGGCCACCTGCCATTGTGCCATGGTTGATATCGAATCCTGGTTTTATGCAAACTCGTGCCAGCTCTTTAGTCTATGTACTAGAGAGGAAATTGAATTCACATGGGGTACATATCCCATGCAAACATATGTAAATAGATGAGCCAGGACATACACACAAAAAACATACACAACTCACTGTGAAAAACGAGGAAGACGCCAGGAGTAATGTGAGGCATGTGTGTCAGAGACAGTCTGTGTTATGTGTAGCATGGATCCTATTCTGGCAGAGAAATACAAGTGTGTGTTTGAGTGTCTACACGATGGTATGCCCATTTTAGAGTCATCCAGAGTTTCCAATATACACACACACACACACACACACCCACAACACCCCCCCACACACTTGCGGTCACAGTATTGGTGAAACTTTCCTTGCCACACTGAAGAAACAGCTTACCAATGTCTGCTGAACTGTCTGAACAGCAAACCACACTCAAAGTTCAGACTGTCACCAATAAATCTTTTTGCCCGTATAGTTTTGAATTCAAATCACCTGAGAGGGAAAACCAAATGTAAGCGTTGACTTTGAAACGTTTTTTAGAACAATCAGCTGCATATAGGCACGAAAGCTCAGACTATTTTTTCATATCATGATGTTAGAAACATTTTAACAAAACCTACAGTGAGTAGTTTTATTTTGTTTAGAGATCAAAACCAAACTTGCGCAATATCAATATAAAATGCAGAATAAATTTTGGGGCACTCAAGTTGCTCAGGGGTTACAACTTGACCATGAGCCCCAACATCCCTGGTTTAAGACTTGCAGGGAATCTTTGGTGCATCTCTCTGTCCTGTGTTTCCTGTTATCTCACTATGATGTATAAAAGTATAAAAAATCCAAATAATACTATAATATAATAAAATATTATATAATATAATATTAAAATATTATATTTAATTAAATATAGAGTTTGTACAGAGTTGACGTTTTAGCATCTATAGATACGGACCTCATCACTCACCACAGCAGGCATTGGGGGTGGCAATGATACACTTCTGTGAGCTTTTTATTGGCGCTTAGCACATTTAACATTTCTACATTTCACAGTTTGAATCAGATCTTTAATATACATTGTGAGGTAAGACTTTCTCTGCATACTTTTTCTCTATATTTTGTTAGCATACATATTTATTCTGTGTACATTTTTAAAAACAACCAAATATGGTGAAGAATAGGACTTTGATTGTTAATACTGAGGGTTTTTTTTAAATGAACAAAGCAGCTGCAGGGAAATTTATGAACAAAGAACCACCACTCTTTATGTAACCCCTGACTGAAATCAAATAATGTTATTTTAGGGTCAGTAGTAGAGTGTTGGCAGTGCAGATTTCACTCACATTTACAAGATTCAATAGTGCGTGCAACTGAAGGTAAGCCCACTTATTTTTTTCTGGCCAAACTGCCAGGTGGGTAAACTCAAAGTCTTGAATGCTTTGCAGTGGCGTACAGTACTGAGTTTCTTCATACAGGCAAACCGGAAAGTTTTTCCTATAGGAGTGCAACTTTTCATGAAAAAACAGTGAACCTGAAGCTATTTTTGTTTATAAACCACATAACCATTTAATTTGCAGATACTTTTCGCAGATGGGATGCAGCAGCTGCCGCCGGGACCGACAACTACAACATTGAAAATCCTGTTCGCTGGATAAATGCTGATTTATTGAGACACGTTTCATCCTCGCCAGTGTTGAAAAGAATATCCAGATGTAAAGACTGTTAAGCCCCCACAGCTGCACACCTCATGGCCTTACACGTACCTTTCTATCCGCAGAGAAGAAAATTAAGGTTGACGCTTCAAGAGCCGCATGCATAAACAGTATCACACTCCCATGAAATACCATACGACTGTTTATGTTTCCAAACCTGCATTACAGCTTTGTAAAATGTCAAAATCATATTTACATCAAGGTGGAGATAAAGATAAATACCTCAAGTGCACTGCTGCCGTGAAACTGTCAATTACACTATTTGCAATTTTTGTAAACACATGATTTCCCTAAGAACCGCAGCAAGAGGATATTCATTCGCTTGGTTTACATTCCTCTGACTCTATCAGAGGTATTTTAAGACTTTAGTTTATAAAAAAAATATATAGGATACTTCAGGAAGTAATGAATGACATGAGTGATGACAGATGCTGGAGAAGTTGAAGAAGACAAACTGTTGGAAGGGATGTTACAACACTCTGTATTAGGGTTGAAATTAGCTAATATTTCACATGTCAAAAATGTAAAACTAAGTGACATGATTTCCTGACTTGGACATAGAACGCAACAATCTCTGTTCGCAAGTTGTCCTGCATAGTTCATTTTATCAGATGAAATTTTTCAATCATGTGAGAGGCAGGACTTTCACTTTTTCCAAAAATCAAGGTGGAACTAATATGAAATGACATGCAAAATAACGCTGACATCACTTTACTTTACTATGTCAAAACTTAACATAACATTTACTTGACATAACCAGTTATCATGCACGTGTTGCTCACATCGTTCAACGACAGCTCTTGAGATTCCCTTGCATATAAATCTTCTTAGCTGTGGTGGTGGTGATTTTTACATGCTTCTGGGAGAGGGCCTGCTGAAGGTTACTCTGCCTAATAGAAGGCACTCAGATAAGGTTGTACGCTTGCAAGCTAATGTTAGCAGGTGAGTGCGCAGATTTGCCGTTATTGTAGAGTAAGTCAGCTGATTTGTACAAAGCTGAAAGTTTGTTCTTTTTTTCCCCAATCTACGGTGTAGAACCCAAAATTCACATACTGCTACTCGGACTCTTTGGTGTCGCGATTGTTCGCTCAAGACAGCTTTGCTCTCCGTTGTCCTGAATTATCGCAGCAGGCTTAGTTTACAGATAGGTCAAGAGAGTACACAATGTAAGAGCATGCTCTGCTGGATCACAAGGCAAGCTACTGCAAACTGTCTGTTGGCTTATAAACGGTCTTCTGTTAATTGACTGTAAATTTATGGCGATTTTAAAATTTAACAAATTACTTAAAAAGTCTTGCATGTTCTAGCTACTGCATATATCGCAGAGATGGTGAGCCTCTGTTCCACCAGTCAGCCACATCCATCATCTGATCAAGGCTTTCTATCTGTCCCCCATCCCTATTTTTAAATCCAGCGGTGGTCGTGCTTTTGCGTCTTTTCTGTTTTATCAGAAGAGCTAAATCTGTGTTTTGTTTTAAGTTGCTCCTGAAAACTCATTTCTATAGGTTGGCTTTTTTTAAATTCTTCATTAGTTTTGGTCATGGTGTAGCTCCCCAGCAAACTCGGTTGCATTTACAGTCGTTTAAATGTGGATTAATGTACAGTGTCCCTTCTTAAATAAATAAATTACAAATGTAAGTCTTGTTTTTGTTTTGTGAATACGTGTCTGTATGGATTTATATACTGTATGTATTTACTATTTATGTGTACGTATGTACTAGAATTTTTATGCATTTTATAAAAATGTGAAACACTATAACAGCATGTTTTAAAAAGTGATACATTAAATAACTTAGTATTATTATTAAACAATCTTTTGCACTTATAGACTGTACATTTTCAATACTTACAAGTCATCACAAATGCTCATATTTTGAATAAAAAGTGACAGCCCTAGTGCGAGGCATTCAGCAAACTCCTTCTTAAAGGTCATGTAATTCATATGTGATTGTGGTGATGTAAGACTGGACCAAAAAAAGTCCTGTCTCAGTAAAAAAGTAAACTTTTGAAGTGCTGCATACTATCCAATTAAATTGATAAAACTAAGCAGGAATCTTGCCTCTAGTTATGCAAAAACGCCATTCAGCAAATGAGTCTGCTTTCTGAAACAAAGACTGTGCGTCACAGTATGATGCCTGTGCTCATTTAGTCCAAATTCTCTGTTGAATTTGTGCATTTTCAAAGTCCAAACATCTTTCTCCTCCCTTTCAACCAATTTGCCATCTGTCTTCATTGCATCTATCTTGACTCTCAAGGCCATGCGCTGTAATGGCACAGCGCCTCATGTTTAAGTGTTTACTTCCTAAAGGGCACTGGAGAGCCTGTTTACTGATTACAAACTCTGCCTCTCCGTTTCTGTCTCAGAACTCACGCCACTCTCATGACCAAGTCAAGGTCTCTCCCATGCTCTCCTCCACGCCATCAATCTCAGAGGGAGAAGCAAAACTTCCTCTCACGCTATTTGGTTCCTGTGCCCCCGTATGATAAATACACTTCCCCTCCAAATATCATATCCGCCTCTTCCTCTTCTATTCATCTCCGAGTATAAACAAACACAGGTTGACAGACTAATCTGTTTTTATACAAGTCTTATCCTTCCCAGCTCGCAGCTTGGGGTTTAAACAAACGCCGCTGCTCTTCATTTCTAAAAAACTGACGTGTCATGTTTTTCATTGACCGGAAAGGTAGAAATTAGCGATATCATGTGGACATCTCGCACGCCAACACAAAACCGCATGTGCGTCAGCTGTACGCACACATAACCCCTAAAAAATGCATATGGTAAACACATACAGACTCAAATAGTGTTGTTTTAGTCAAAAAACAGCACTTTTGTTGCCGTTTATTCTTGAAGTTGCTGCTAAAAGGTTTTTTTTAATACACAAAACTCTACAAAGCTGAGTGTATTTTTGTGCATGCAAACCAAATGACAGAACAATCCATAGGGTGCAGAAACAGACTACAGCCAGCTTGTAAAAGTTTACAGACTCCAACCGTCGCTTTAAACAGAAACACCACTCAGCCCATATAAATTACAGTGTAACGACACCATCAGTGAATGCCGATGGAGCCATGTTAAAGTCCAGCGCTCCTGACATACTTGAAGCATGGCATTCCAGAGACTAGTTGTTGGCCCGCTTTACCACATATAAGCAACACAACATCCATCACTTTGAAGCTCGTTCTTTCTCGACCCAGCAGATTCGTCTCTTTGACTCACGCTGGGAAACGAGCCTGTCGATCCGACTGTAATGTAAGCAAATCTGATCACATACCACAAATCACAACAATCTATGGGTGTTACACAAACACACTGATACACAAAGCTAGATTATGTAAGCATGTTAATTTAACTGTCAGTATTTATCAGAGTGGTTGATGCTGGTCAAGTACACAATAGGACATCACTCTAACTTTATGAGATTCAGGGCCCCGATACATTTTCATAGACAAAATTTCCCAACTTTTCCACAATTTGTCAAGGACCAATAACAAAATTTAATGCAAATTCAAAACATATAATACAAACAGAATGTATAATAAATTTAATCCAAATGTTAGTTATTACCAAAGCATCCTGCTGTCATGCCAGGTAATAATGCGAACAGTTTCTCGTTACAACAAGATGTTTTTCATGTTTTAGCAAGATACCGTCATGTTATTACTTCATATAAACTTTAGCAGGTTTTTACTTTTCTTGTTATAACAAGATACTATTTACGTTGTGATGTGAAATGTTTCATGTTAAAACGTGATAAGTGATCATGTTGGTAAGTTTGTATGACATAATAACATTAAAATATTTAATTAAAATGTTAAAACGTTATAACAAAAAAACTTTTCACATTATTACCTTATACTGATCTTTTTTTTTCTGGCGTGGCAGTCCTACGGTTCTGTGACTTATCGAAGATGTAACAACTTTAACAACAAAATTCCATATTTTTTCTAAAACTTTCAATGATTTTCTGTAATTCCATGGCTTTTGCAAGCCTGAAATATTAGATTGTGAAATTCATCTACTTTTCCAGGATTTCAATGACCGTGGGAACCCTGGACACGCAGAAGTTTCCATCAGAGGGTGTGGACACATCAGCCTTATATATCCATTTTTACACCATCTCCTGCTTTATCGCAGTTCCACCAGGTACCACTATGGTACCTGTGGCTGAGGTGCAATACATCACAATGTGGTTGAGTAACCTTGCAACCACCCCGTCATCTGCTTGGTATCAATCAACGCCCCCATCAACACAACGCTCATCATCATTATCAGACGGCAGGCTTTTGAAACGCTGTCTTGAAACACTTTCTGGGGTTTGTTTCCATCTAAACTCATTCTCCCATGGACAAAGACCTTCCCACACACACTGTGGAAACACACACACATACACACATACCTCGGAAACCACAGCTTTCTCAACTGTGGGGGGACTGGGAAGCCAGTGAGAAACATTTAGGGGTCTGGGGTATGCAGTCACAGTTAAAAAGTAATTAGCTGTCAGGACAAACCATAAACTTAAAGCTGCCATGTCTTCCTCTCACGGGCTGTATGGACTTAGTTTGACATCACACGTATGGTTTAGAAGACATTTAATATGCATCCAAAAGTCGGGTTATGGCTAGGCGCCATTTTGACACAAATTTGTGCTTCAAAATCCGACTTTGGGCAACGTGATGAAGCCCTGGTAGAGTTGGCGCGAGTTGAGTACTTTACTGTTATTAAAGCTTAAAACACTGGCTCCCAAACCTGAGGGTCCTGACCCCCACTAGAGGTTACCAGAGCTTCACAGAGGGGTCACCGGCCATCTTGCCTTTAAGGAATATAAGAAAACTTCTCAAAAAAATAAACAGTTGGCCAATATGTCAGTGTTATTGTTACATAATGAATATAATACAGAGTTCCCACACATTGTCACGCAATTTAAAAACTATTCCATGAATCTTCAAGGACACACAGTTTTTTTTCTTGCCCCGCTTGCCTGGCATTTTTTAAATGGAAGATTCAGACTCTATATTTCACCATCATTTCAGTATCCCACATAATGTGTTCAAGGACTGTCAGAAATTAGAAAATCTAACCATAATTTCTGTTTTTATAGTTTCTGGCTGTGATAAACACTGTCATTTTTGGGTAATTTATAGAAGCAATGCCATCAAAAACTTTAAGAAAAAAAAAATCAAACCAAATTTTTTAGTTGTCTATAAAAATAACCCAAAAAAATCAAATAAACAAAAAATTGCAGAAGACTTAGAAAGAAAAAGAAAACATCTCCAAAACTTTTTAAAGAATCATGCCTTCCAAACTGGTTCTCTAGATCTGCTGAGGAGTTTATGTTTTCTATAAAAATTGACAAAAACAAAAATGAATAAATAAATAAATAGAAAGAAAGAAATCACGCAAAATGTTTAAGTTCAACAAACAATTTCTTTTAAAAATTTAAAAAAAAAAACCCAAATATAGCTATTTAAAGTTGTATACGTGAAGTGAAAGATGTGATGAACAAATAAACAAAAACAACCAAATGTTGTCACATGTTGACACATATATACATACTATAATTTACACTATTTCCATGACTTTCTAGGTCTGGAAAATGTGATTTTGAAATCCCATGTCTTTTCCAAGTTTTCCATGACTGTGGGAACTCTGATAATATTAAATATCCATAAAATATGTCACCTAGAGTAATGGCAAAGCAGATTTGCCATTCACAGCCCCAAATATAGTCTGCTTTGAGACAGTGGCTCCCACCCTTTTAGCATGTGACCCCTTAAAATGAAGCTTTGTTTACTTGCGACCCCGAGTCATAGATTGCACTGTGTACAAGGGGTGGCCAGTTCAACAAAAGTTTAAATTGTTTTAACTGGACCTAAAAATGCAAAATTATCCAGCAATTTACAGAAATGTGTTTTTCTGTTTTTCTAAACCTAAATCATTTCACAGTCCTTCAGATTTATCCTGCAACCTGTAAGGGCCACATCCTTTCACTGGGAAACACTACTTTGATACCTAAAGTTCTCTCAAAACAAAGACCCAGATGCTCATAGTTCGAAATCAACAACTGAAATCCTGACTTCATGCAGAAAAAGAAGTGTTGACTTCGTATTTCCAAAGTCGAGTTAAAGGATTTCCTATTGATTTAGTGTAACCAACCGACCACCTCCACAAATACTACATGAATGCTAGTGCCTGTTGAGGGCTACTTTTGACCGTGTCAGTGTAAAAAATACAGAGTTATAATATAAGCAAAACTGTAACAGTTTAACAAATGTGTAAAATATATGAATATATATGTGACCACTTTATAAATTGTATTGGATTTTGTTCCTATAATCCAGCCTGAATCCACCTTTCCAGTGAGATTAGGATAATCCCTATTTTTCTGATCAAAGGTATCCCGAATCTGCTAAGAAAGTTCTGAACAACACACACTGAAGGTTTGATCAAAACCAAGAATGGATTACATAATCTGATCCCATTAAATAACCTGTTGTCATGTGTTGATCCAATCCGCCAAAATCAGATTCTTTCTGTATAACTGGGCCCAGGCTCCTAAGCCTTGAGGTCCAGTTATCTGCACAGGCCGTCTCCTTCCCTTTGATCCCTGTAGAAATCTGTCAAACACATTTTGGGCAAGAGCTACTGCAATGTGTTGCAGGCCTGACAGAAACTCATTGAGGGGTGAGTCAAAGTATGAAGGTCAAGGTAGATTTAGAAAACAGATCTGATGTAGAACTGGTTCTGTTTCTGATCACACCAAGCCTGACACTAAATTTCACATTATCAATTGAGAATTAATCACAAATGTAGCTTGGAAATAATAGATGGTGAGCAGTTAAAAACTCAAAACACAAGTACTCTCTGTCATGGTGTTTATGTGGAGGTAAATCCATGCACCTGCAGTTTGTGTATAGAATAATTTAGTCCTTGGACTTTGGTTGGTTGTTGCTTTGAAGTCAGTTTTCCAGACCCCTTTAATAGCTGACAAATGCAAACTGCCATTCAAACTAATCTGACTCAACTTTGTAGCAGTGTGTATAATTGTTCTGGACTTCACTTCAAAGTCCTTCCTCACAAACTGTTGTCATTATTATGTCTGTATGTTCACATGGCTTCAGGCAGGTTTAGTCAGCTGTAATGGGCAAACAAAGCGCCAATCCTTTGGACACTGATGTAATCGAAGTTCAGCTCAGGACAAGACACTTATTGTCTTCCTAATCTTGATGCAGACACAAAAACAGAGGCAGTTTCAATAACCAATACCGGCACAACAGAGAGGCAAAGTCCATACTATTCCTATGTAACACCATCAGAAAAAAATGTACTGAGCCCCTTTCAAACTTTAAAACCAGAAAACAAACCAGATTTTTGTTAATTTGTATTGAACTGCCAAATCCAGTCCTAATAAGTGTGTAGGACAAGGTAAGGAGGTAGGTAGATAAGTTGAGAAGTACCCCAGTGTGACAATAAAGCAGGGTATTTCTAATCCACGACATTGTGATTTTCAATACCATCAAAACATAGAGACCCTCATACAGGGATGTTGTACTGAGGATGTAATGTATGTAGTTCAGATCAGAAAGTAGTCCCTGCTTAGCAACAAGCAGCTGAGCTGACAAACACAGCGACCACGAGTGGTTGGGATAACATTACAGTACTGTAAAACAGCTGGCCAAGGCAATGAGATACCGCAACAGCATATTTTTACATCTAACTTGTAAATTAAGGGTTTATTTGGACCAACCAGTGCTGGTGATTGTTGACTACAATACAGAACAGTTGACAAACTAACTAAATGACTAACAAGACTGAAACAGTTTTGGTGAGTTTTATTTTGTTTCTGTCAAATTAATAAGATGATTAAGCTAGCTAGTCTTAGTTCAGTGAAAGAGAGAAACTTGAATTTAGAAAGTGTGTTGTATTTCTCTGTTTAAGGATATATAAGTAGAGAATACAACCTGTCTTGACATTTTGTGCATATACTGTATACCCTGTAAATTTCAACAAGGTATGAAAATTAGATACCACCCAAGCCCACTAGCTAGGAAGCTAGCTGGTGTTAGTGATGTCTGTTGGACACCTATGGTTTCACACAAAACTAAATGGTACTATGACATACTTAACACACACTGTGATTTTCTCGAATTGCAAAATCATCTTTTAATAAGACAAACCTCATATCTGTAATTCATGGGTCAATTCAAACTGGATCAAAAGTTATTTTTCTCTTGTTGTTGACTACCGTACATATTGTTTCCATTATAAGGTCCCATAGGAGACATCGCAAAAGGGGGAGACTCCCCTCCATAAATCCTGAAGAAGACTTGTGGAACTTGTGCAACTTCAGACTTGCTACATTCAGAACAAAACGTGTTACAGAAGCCCTTTCCCACACATCTATTATGCTTAAGGCACCTCACTGTTCGATCACCACAACTCCTGCTTAAATATTTCTGCACATATTGAACACAGGTGCACTTACTGAGACCATAGCTGTGTTTGCCAAAATATGTTTTACAAGAGCACAACAAACGCCTTAAAGACACAGACAACCCATAAATCAAGAGCATTATAGCACACTCACGTGCAAAGAGACATATATAGAACTGTGAACAATTAAATGCGTTCATTTCAAATTCAGAAACGGCATCTGTACTTTTTTTTGGGCTCATCTCTGGAATTATTTGCTTTGTATTCTACTTTATCCGTGCACATGCAAACGCACATTCACAGTCGACAGATAAGTGATATTGCAACATGTGTTCTTTAGTAACTTCATGGGCTGTTCCATTGAAATATTGTCCCTACGGCTACAATGTGAAGAGGACAAAGAGAGTAAGAATGTGTGTGTGCTTGTGATGCAAAGAGGCCTCAACACATGGGAGTAGTGAATCTCCAGCTGCTCCTAATTCTCCCTTATGGGTCTGTTCTGGCAAAGGGTGTAAACCACATGCTAATGTGTGCAACCTCTGAGCTGTGTGTGTGTGTGTGTGTGTGTGTGTGTGTGTGTGTGTGTGTACGCATGTATGTGTGTTTCTATCTTGTCAGTATTAGTGTGCCCTTTCTCTGCATCGCAGTATGTGTGACATCTGCAGGAAATGAGAGCCATCCTCCTATAGCTGATGAAGACAAAGGGACAGACAGACTCTATGGGCTCACTGAAGCCAAACTGTTGGAGAACATCCAAACTCTTTTAAAACTTTTTGCCCTTTTTTCCTAAATGGGTGACGATGATAGATCGCTCTGAGCTGACAAAGTGTCTTGTAAGGAATCTGGAGCCATGGGGAACTGAAGAAAAAGGGAAACGCTGTGCTTCAATGACAAGTAGTTAGGTCATATGGCAACAATATAGCACAAACAATAACGCGCACACTCTTTGTGCATGGCATTGTGTTTAATATGTGGAGACTTTGCCTCAACAAGAGCCTAAAACCACACAAAACTGCACTAGCCCTGCATAATGAATAAATGCGGTTTGGGCTGCGAGATTTTCCGATGTGGAAATGTGGGAGACCCCACACGTACAAATAGCTTTCACAATGTCCTCTTAATGTAGCCCACACACTTCATGATAATGCAACCAATCTCAACCTGAGATCTCACTGCAGTTTACATTATCTTGCACGACTCTGACACTGCTTATTGTGTGTACACTAATGTCCACAGAGTGAATACAAGGAGACAGGTTTTAAAAGATGCACGCAAAACTGCGGCTGTAAAAACACGCCGAGAACGGTTAGGACTATTCAGAAGAGCAAATTGGATCTGACGTAATAAGAGGGCCCTTATGAAAAACAGACAAGTGAATCATTTTTTGTATGAATACCATAACGTTTAGTTCTCATAGGTACAAAAACACAACAAAACACTTGCAAATGATCCCTGCATTCATGTGGTGCCGGAATAAGCAGACAAATTCCCAACTGGAAAAATTGACATTAACACCCCCTCAAGTTGGAACAAAAAGCCGGAAGGTGGGCGAAAGTTTTGGTACACAAGTTTATCTGAGCTGGCGTCATATATGCAGAAACGTGGCCAAATGTTCAGAGGCAGAGTGGGACCAAGTCATTGCTGTCCAAGTTGCAAGTCTTTGCACTCAAGCCTCATGTCCAAAGTCAAGATAGGCACGTCTCGAGTCAAGACCCGAGTCCTAAACTTTAAGTTTCGAGGCCTAAACAAGTCAGTATGCGCTCCTCATTAAATGTAATCAGACTAGGAAAATTCCAAGAACACACCTTCAAATGAGAACAATACCTCAGAGTGTCGGCGAAAATTTTGGTTCAGAAGTTGAGTTGATGTCATATATGCAGAGACATGGAGGACCAAAGTGAATGTTCAGCTGATGGCAGAGGTGGGACCAAGTCATTGCTTTGCAAGTCAAGACAGTCAACTAAGTCAACAAAGTCTCAAGTCAAGTTCCAAGTCCTGAAATTTGAGTTTTGAGTCCTAAACAACTGATAATACTCTCCTCACTAAATGTGATCAGACTGGATAAAGTCATGTCAACACACCCACGAGTGAGAACACAAGTCGGCAAGTCTGCACAAGTTTTTGTACACAAGATACGGAGTAGACATCATATATGCAGTTGTTAAGTCTTTGTACTTGGGGGAAGTAAGGTAAATAAGTTAAAAGGCTCAAGTCCAAGTGAAGTCAGAAGTTGTTAAAATCCAAGTTGAGTTGCAAGTCTTTTTTTTTTATTTTCTTGTATTTTATCAGGTTGAGTCTATTGTCATCCATTTGTAACTTGGGTTGGACTTGAGACCAAATCATGTGACTTGAATCAACACCTCTGGTTGATGGTAATAGACTTTCATTGATTCACATATTCTACCTCAAATTTTTGGTTATATGTCATTTGAAATATCACTTTAGGTTGTACCTCTTATTTTCTGTCCATGTAGAGTGACCTGAATTAGTTAGAAAAGTTATTTATTAGCATAAATCAGGTAAAATAATATTTAAGAAATTTTAGAGGATGTTCTGGTGTAACAACAAGTCTGTGATGAAATCAAACTGTTAATGTGTTGTTGAAATGCTCTGACCAATTAATTACAACACATCTCTTTTGTAGCATCAATGCATCAATGTTGTGTCTACATTAAAGTTCATGAGCACACCAAAGTCAGAAGAAACGACTTTTCAGCTCCGGAAAAAGGATCATCCAAGGAGCATATAAAAGTAGAAAATATCAAACATGTTTGATCCTATTTGACAAGGTTCTGTGAGGCCCTGAACACATCAGAGATGACAAAAATAAGTCTTTACAAACACAGTACTACAAAACCATCAGGTAGGAGTATTCTCTGCCATTAGGGAATGTCATTTTGAGCATTAGGTGCAATCAAACTAGCCGATTTATGCTCTATTTTAGAAACCAGCAGGATTATTTGACACGAAAAATTTAATTGCAAACCTGTACCCCTACAAATGGAAAACCTTTGTCTCCCTCTAGTGGTTCACTGCTACAACTGACAGAGCCCATAGGAGGCTGTGTTGGAGAAATGTCATATGCTGCACAAATTGTACTGGGACAAACTTTTGCCCAGAAAAATAAACTGACTTCACTGACATAATGCTCTCATGATCATAGTCTCATCAACTACTGCCAAACAGCAATCATTGCTGCCCACTTTTCAATATGTGTTTTCCATTAACACAATGCGATCTGTTAATGCAGCAATAATTAAACTTTTATTTGAGTTTCGTATCAATATTTTCAATAGCACAGTCAGTAGTCGGAGCACATGCCAATGTCATATCTCATCATAAACCATCAACATACTTTAGCACCTTTTGAGTTAGTCAGTGGAGAAAAACTAGAGCCACAACGTCCCTTTATAGAGTCTTGGTTTAGCTGCTGCATCATTGCAAAGAATATAAATGAAACAAAAATGACAACTAAATATTTCATTTTTACATCTTTGAACCAGAAACAACACAGAACATATTTCTCTTACTTTATAACCCATAATAGGCCAGCCAAGTCTTCTCACTTCAACAGTACGGCAGCAACAAGGCCACTCATTGTTGCATGAGTAATAGCTATGGGAAAAGGGATGGCAAGTGATAGATTAGGCAGTGAAAAGAAACATAGTATATGCTTTCTTTAGCTCTCATAAAGGTCAGCTGCTTCACTGTAGAGATTGAAAGCTGAGTGTGTCTAGGGAAAGGATGAAAATTGGTCTACAATCCACAGAAAGTAATGTTTGTTAATGTTAAAATCCATCTGACATGTACATTTATCTTTAGTGTCACACAAAGATAAATAGCTTATTTTGAGGTATTGCAAAATTCTGAAGGGTAGCATACAGTTATAATTTCACACACAGTACAGTATATGGCCAGTGTTAACCACTAGGTGGAGTTGCAGATTCAGAAATTTGAGAAAATGACTTTTTCCTTTGCTTATTAGATTGTGATAAGGTCTAAATGTTTGCAACCATACACTTAAATAGCTAACCTACAATTTAACATTCACTGCTGCTATTTTCAGAAATATATAGCCATAACTACAAATATAAAGATAATAAACTTCAACTGCTGCCGTGTATCACAGTGCATTGTCAGCTCCCTTTAAGATTTCAGGCACAGCATTAGTACATAATTATCTACCAGCAGAATTGTGAAAGAGGCACATTGTGTTTACAAACTATACAACCAGATATACCTTTCCTCATTAGCAGTGACACCAGAGTAAACTTTGGATTATTAGTTGAACTGAGCAGAGTGCATTAAGAGTATGTCCCTTTCTTTGGTCCTGCTCAAAATAAAGCACGCATCCAAGCCAAGGCAATGATGTAAAACAGACATGTTCCAGTAAGCAAAGATCGCAGTCAGAAATGTATAAGCCTGGTTTGATATGCTTTGTATGAACAGCATAATTTGTTTCTGACTGCAATGTGAGTGACCTGGAATATGTCTCTGCGCTTGGCTTAGGTCAGAGTTCAAGATTCAGAGGTTGTAGCTTAAGTGTCAGCAGGTCATTGCTCCATCTCCCTGCTGAAGGTGGTGTGTTGTGGGTCTGGTGTACTCAGTAAGGGTCCATCTTGATCCTTCTGTACAAGCAGCTGGTGAAAACCATCCCACAGACCTGAAAACAGGAAGTGTTGGGTCAGAAACTGCTGCTCCATGACACCACGGAAGACTGCGGGAGGCCTGAATGCTATTGACCGTGAGGACAGAGAGGGGTTAAAGGTGATGGGGGTTAGAGACGGCTGGAAAGTATGAAGGTGGTTACTATGGGGATGGCAGCAGCCAAGCATCCATTGCTGCAGCAACATGTGTGTGCACAGGCTTTCACAAATGCAAATAAAGCGCTGGGGTCAAAAAGATGATTTAGTAGTCCATTTTCTTTACAGCAAAATGCTCCAGAACCGAAACTAAACTCTGGTGACAAAGCAATATTAAGTAAAACAATGACGGCTAAACACTGTGCATCAAATAATTTGTCTGTTCATAACCATAATTTTGCATTCTGCATCAGAAATCAGGGCCTAATGTTGACCACAGACACATTATGTTAATGTTAACAATTTAACAAGTACAAACCACATTTATTAATGTCAGGAAAAGCTAACTTTTATAAAAATTATAAAACAAATTAAAAAATGTCGTATTTGCTAAGACGTTCACTGCATCCTGACAGCAATACATGAGACAGATTCTCTATGAAAAAAAATATTGCTCTTCCTCCTATTAGTGCCTCTAGAGGCATTTTCTAGAATTAAGAAAAAACAACCAATCAGAACCACGGAGTCACTAACGCAGCTGTCAATCATGTCACTCATTGCTCGTTATTTTCAGTCAAACTTTCAAACCATGTAGCACTGAAATATAAATCCAGATTATGTAACTGTAATGCCAAATTATTGCCTCAAATGTGTACAGAAACATATTGTAGTAAATGAGAAAGTTTGTGACCCAGCCACCTGGTTGAAAACATTCAAGCTTAATCCATCCATTGGTCAAAAAAGACTCTCATTTTACAGCTAAACAATACACAAAGTTATGTTTCTGTACACATTTGAGTTGATAAATAGGCAATGCAGTAACAGAATCTTGACTGTTATTTGATCAGCACCGCCTGGTTTGAAGGTTTGACCGCAGCTCACGAGCAGTGACTGACAGCACGGCGCACTAAGAGAAGGCAGAGGAAAATTCTTTCTTTTTTTTTTTTTTTTTTTTTTTAGATTATCTGGCTCATGCACTGCGGTCAGGATAACAAGAGTTATAAACAAATTACTTTTTGTCATATTTGCTAAAAAGGTTATCCACTGCAGCTGTAACATTACTTGATACATTCACCCTTTTCAAGTTAAGTAAGACTCTACTTGCTACGTCGCTGACAAATATGGTTTTGACCCAGAAATCACATAATTGCTGGACTGTGGATCAAAAGTTAAAACTGCATGCTTTAGCTAGAAATTAGATATTTTTTAACAAAAGGAGTCACGTATTTACTACCCTATTACAAAATGGTACTCCAATATGGTGTTCTCTTAAATGAAACTGTGGTGTATAAATCCTCTAAAATAAGCCAACGCTGCTGTTTCAGTGTCAAGGGTTTCTACATTCATTAAGACACATGATGTGATACTGTAATCTCTCGGCACCAGGGTAAGCACACAGATGAGTGCAGAGCCTTTAAGAGATGAGATCTGACTCACAGAAGCACTATATACTATACTGTACTACTATAGAAAAGGTCCAAAAATAAAGTAAGAACAGCAGAAAGAGATATTGACCTAAGCCACTGGGCCTGCCAGGCTTGATGGATAAACAGGCAAATGCCCAGATTCAATCTCTGAGTCTCTAAAAGCCCTCTGAGAAAGCCTTATTGAGCGAGTCTGCATTGTGTTTTGACTCATCACAATCTCTCTTCAGGCAGGCTTTTGATGATTTTTTTCACTTCTCTGCCACCACCGGTGATGGATATGCAGAAAGAGTATATTTTGGCTCAGAGAACCATGAGATAACAGGAAAAATTAGAAAAAACAGTCTCTGCTTTTTTTTTGTTTTCTTGAGGCCTCATTTCAGAAGACAGGAGGATACTGATACAACAAAGAAATGACGTAACAGTAAAAACAAAAAAAGAAACAAAGAAAACACTCAGGTCCTGTTGGATGGTAGATGTCTGTTAAAAATGTTTATCTAGGAACCTTAAAAAGAGCTCCAATCAATCAACATTGAAGAAATTTAACATTCATGATAGCCAAATCTTTTTTAGCACACGTCTCTATAGCAACAACACTAACACTCTTCCTAAATGATGGTGTGCTTGGAGGTGTGTGAATAGAAATGATAGAAAAATGAAGCGAAAAACAGCATTAGTATACAGTGCAGTATCTCTTCTAAAACAAATACAGGTATGGTGATTACGCCTTCTAATAAAAGATAATTATCCAAAAACTGCGTACCAAAGTCCCTCACAATAATTTGCCATATAAGTAGAAAATATCCTGGGGAGTGATGATAAGGTCAGTGATAAGGTCTTTCTGCTGGTTTTGCAAGTTTTCCAGAAGATGGAAATATCAACAGGCAAAATGTCCAGTGGGAAATATGCCAAATAAACTCATTAATCGCATATTAAATAGCCCAATACAGTATGACATGAAAGATATGTTGCAAGATTTTGCAGGATTTTCATAACTTCATTCACCGAGGCAGTCCATAGCATACACTACTTCCATGGTAGTCCGATTGTCTCTTTGTGTGTTTGGTGTTTATTGCTTTTTAAATTTAGGTGTTTTCCATATGGCCAAAGTTCTGTAATATTTACAGCCACATTGGCCAGCAAAGAGTCGAGCGCAAACCTGAGAGACATACACAACTAAAACCTTGGTACATACTGCAAACACACATTTCACCGTAGGCAATTTTCAGTTCCTTGTCAGCCAGGTACTTTATAGTCTGAGGCCCCCTGTGTAAAGATGCAAAACATGACTCTTGCCAACATCAGCTTGCAGAAGCAATTGCATTTTGATTAATCAAGCCATTCTCATGATGTGTTTGACCTTTATCACTTCTTCATCAGCCACAACAGCCCATTATCACAACATGCAGGGCAACAATCTGCAATAAACAGCCAAAGCCAGGCAGCTGCATGCTTCACACTCAGCGAAACACCATGTAACATACACATGTTCATTTAGCACACACGTAGCCCACAGATTAAACACAGAGCGGCCGACCACAAGGACAAACATGCAGTCAGATATCAAATTTTTCACAGTGCCTTCCAACCTTTTTCTCTCCAGTTGATTAAACCACAAAGCTGCCCTAGAGCTAAATCACAATGTACCGAAGTCCTCTTCCTCTTCTTTATAGAGCAGATAGATAAAGCAGGCTGTCAAGACGGCCCCGGCCAGCTACGGTAACACCACACACACACACACACACAAATACACATCATAACACACAGTGCAATTCACCATAGACAGGTTAGTGTGGTCACACGAGATTAAGTGACAAAAACTAGTTGATTTAAAATGAATTTAAACAAATCTGTGATATTTCAGTCAGTAACTAGAGACAAGAAAGTATACACACATGAAAACAGACTGGAACAGTTGACAAAGACAGGGCGTACAGTAAGTCTACAGTGCAAAAGGATGGCAAACATATGCTTGGATTAAAACATTTTAAATTGCTATACAGGCTTAAATAGCAATTTGGCTTTACATCTATTTATCCCAGTATGTTCTGTATGTTCAGCACCTCATCTGTAAGTCCAGCATAATCTCGGTTAGATCACTTGGGGATGAAAAACGATCTTGAAATAACAGCAAGCTTTATTTTTAAATTCCTTCGTCACAGACTGGTGATCTCTCAGCTTTTTTTTTTTTAAACCTCAATAGTTACAGTAGAGAACGTCTGGCCTTGTTCTGTGTTCCCATGTTCCTGATTAAAACTGTTCATCCAGAACCTCACGTAAAATGGTCATGGACATTGAAGGGCATATCGGTCATATAAATGTCACTGGAAAGAATCAGTTCAGTTTTGTTTGGTCTCAAGTTTCCCTCAAGTTAATTTGCAAAGAGAGAGTGCAGAGATACAAGAGGACTGACAGGCAGCACAGAATTACAATAAAAAGGCACCCTTGTTCGCCTCGTTGACCTCTGTGAGGCTTAAAAGCTCGAATCCATCTCAGGCTGGGATAAATCAAATAACAGGAATGAACAAAATCGGATAATGATGACTAGTGAGAGACTAGAGGGAGGTGAAAAGAAGTTTCCATTAAGAGGTTGTTGACCTTCATAGGTACATTTTCATTAATGGAAAAATTAAAACCCATTTGTCTGGGCTGTTTCAACAAAGGACAGTATTCATATGCAAAGATAAAAGCGGTCTCTAATTTTTGATAAAATAATCACTGGGACAGTATGAAACACAGTTTACTCGGATTTAAGACTGCGGAACAGCATTCTGCTTCCTCAACAACGATCTGAGCTGCAGCACATATCGTATTTTACTTACCTGCAGACAGGCCACTCCTATTCCCACAGCACCTATCACCAACAGGTGGTCCGCCAGAAACTGCTCCAGCTTAGTGATGCATCCACCCTGCAGAGTCAATGGCTAAAAGAGTTAAAATCATATCACAGATAATGCATACCATTACACAGACAGCCATTAGGCCTGCACAGCCTTTAAAGCTTGCCTTGTCTGCAGCTCTGCATGGCTAACTTCCAAACTGTGAACAAGAGAACCCATCCTGCAGAGAACATGTTAGTTTATACAAGCTAGTTTACTCAAGGCTATTTATAATTTAAAGCCCCCTTTCACTCAAAAATGTGTTTTTCCTCTGTTGATGTTGCCTAAAATGTCTGATCTTGTGCAATGTTTATCACCAGAGAGGTGCATTTCTCTAAAATCTGAGATTCAAACATCCCCCAGCAGGCTAGATTAGGTATGTCACATATACAAGAGCCAATCACCATCTCATACAGGAAACGTATTGATGGACGAACAGACTTTGACACAACACCACCAAAGACATCTGAAACCTCCAGCAAGCACAAAGTGGACTTGGCAGAGAGTTAGAGTTTGCATTAGAAAGGAAAGCGCAAGCAAATTTCTCTTTAGAGAAAGAGAAGATACCCTGTTATTAAAACTACTACATGTAAAAACAATGTTAAAATATTAAAATTAGCACAAGTATTTTACATTATTTAAAATGTGTCTGGAGTAGGACTCATTCTTTTCATTCATTCTAAGGCCCCAACAGAACAGAATTTAGACCTAGGGGCGCCTAGGTAGCTCAGTTGGTAGTGTTGGTGCCCTGTACACAAAGTCCTCGCTGCAGTTCAATTCTGGCCTCGGCCCTTTGTTGCATGTTGTCCCCTTTCTCTTTCCCTGTCACGCTTAAGATGTTCTGTCCATTAAGGCTAAAAACTCCCCCCTCACATTTTTTTTTTTTTTAAACTTAGACCTAAATATAGTATGAGATATATAGACGTGTTTTGGTTTAACTCTAAGGGTGTATCCTCACACCTTTGCGTATAATTGTACTGTGTGAATCAAGAGGGGGAGCTGAAAGTGACAGTGGAAAAACTCCACCTGAGCAGCATGGATAAGCATTCAAAACCTCATCTTTTATTCATTTCCAGGGAGCTCATTTTATCAAAGAACAGCTTCAAACTAAAGTGTTTTCTCTCTTTCTGTCTCTATTTTAGTTCAAGAAGGGAAAAACCAGGGCATGGGAAAATCTAAAAAGCACTCCAGTGATATTTTCTTCAAGCAGCAAGCAATGTGCGGTGAACATTTTAGTCAGTCAATAGAAAATTCCATAAATCCAACATTATATTTATATACAAGTTTATATAAGAGTTTGACTCAACATGGTGCTCATCGTATGACATTTTTATTTCAAAAAGTGTGTAGTCCACTAACCTCCACCTTGTAGATGTTGGAGGGGTGGTCCCTCTTGCCACAGTGAGGGGTGATGGTCTTACAGCAGCTGTCGGGCACCATCCTGCCTTCTGCCTGCTTTGATGAAATATACACACTCGCCATCCAATCATGGGAGTTGTTGCTGCCGCAGCACTTGAACTAGAGAGACAGAAAGAGGAGAGCAAAGGGGTTGATTTCATGATGTCACACTATTAGAAAAGCAAAAGTCACTCTTTTTTTTAAGCAATTTAACTCAGATTTGTTCAGTTCAAACCAATTTATCAAATCGTTATTCTTTAAAGTATTGACAATTCTTGCGACTGAAGGGAGTTGCCCTCTTCTGTCTCAGGGGCTTGGGCAAAATGACTTAAGTTCTGACTATTTCACTTGTCAATTTGGAGCAATACTATGAGCAAACCCTAAAGGATAACACAGAACTCAGAATCTCAGTGCAATACAAAACTTCTTCATATTTGGAAGCTGCAGACTGAGTCATTGAAAATGAATTTCAGTACTGCGCAAATGTCTTAGGCCACCTTAAACGTTGTTATTTTTGCAAGGTTGTAATGATTATACATATATATCCTTATTTGTCAGTAGTCTCTTTACTAAAATACGACCAGAACATACAGGAAATCTGTATACAGTATTAAAAACACAAATATTTCAGAATAAAATAACTTTAGTGTGACATGCCTTTCCACTTAGCATGTCTTGAACTCTCTTAGGCAGACAATGAGATTGATAATGTTAATCTTCTGGCGTATATACATCCAATTGTATTCAGGTCATATCCAAAGCTTAATACTGATTGTCTGCGCTACCGTTTGTTATCGTTGTACGATTCCATGTTTCACACTAAATATTGACGTCAGTCTGGAGAAACCAATATGTCCTGACTTTTTTTGGTGTATGCATTTGTCAGCATTTTTGGTGTATGCATATATATGTTCTCTGTGTTCTTTGTTTGTATCTTAATAAAGAGACTGAGAAATATATATATATCCTCATTACAACTTTGCTAAAACAACAAATCTATGGTGGCCTAAGACCTTTGCACAGTATTGTATTACAAAGTTAGACTCTACTTGACTATGCCAGCTGAAGAAAAGTGCAGCATATAATGTTTCATAACTCAAACAAAGCCTCAGAGGCTTTTATAAATATTGTCCATACGTCCTGTTGTAGTCTGTCCACGGCTAATGTGATGGCCTCCCTCCCTGGCTGGGCGTAGTTTTCGCTCATAGTCTGGTTGAGATGCTGCTTCAGCTCTTCACTCAGCTGGAAATGAGGAACAAAAAGAAAGAGCCGCAAACAGTGAGAAAACACAGTGTTTGAGCTTAAGAAGGAGGAGAAGTGTTCATGGAAGAGAACTAAATTTATTTTGTAACCACAAGCTGCTTCATTTGTTACAGATGCAACACATCAAATGCAAAAAAAATGTGCATGAGCAAAGACTTAAAAGGTGAGAGAGTGTTGAAGTGATAAGCCTGACAAAAGTGAAAGAGTGGGTGGATTACGACGAGATAGACAGGTAGCAACTCCCACGCATCTGTGAGAGCTGCGATAGAAAAGACAGATGAAAAATACACTGCAAAAAATAGACTTTAAATATAGCCATTGATGTGTGGATATGTTTGTGTGCACCCATGTGTGCACACACACTGGAGAGACAAGAAACAGGGAGAGAGGATGAGAGCCCTTATCTTTAAAGTGATTCTATCCTGTGCTGAACCCTTTTCCATTATAATAAATCTCGGAGCTTGCCCGCAGATAGCATGGTGCTCTTTTCAGTCCTAGCTGAGTGACAGGCAGATGTTTGTGAGATAACAAGATACTTCAAACTGTGTGTTCGACAAACCCCAGACACTGAGCAAGACGCTCAGTGCAGGTGGCATCTGACAACCCATATACATGTATAGAAGCAAGAAGAGCTAAAAAGAAAAGCTAAATGATCTTCTGCTTCTGACTCATCATCGCCCATGTCCTTTGAAACCGAACAAAGATCAGTGAGAAACCTTTTCGCTTTTGGAAAAAAAAAAAAGACTAAAAAAGAGAAAAAGAAATCAGCTGACTGCAATAAAATCACTGAGGGGGGTCAGATGAGCCAAGGAAACACAGCAAACAAATGGCGTTATCCATATATATTCGTTGACAGGCACATAGAATTGCAAACTTGTGTATGTACTGCTGTAAAATTTAGTTTTTGGTGAGGAACTAAAAGTAAATAAAGTATTAGTTTAAAGTATTTTTGATATTTTTATAGTAATACAAAACAGATATTAGAAGCCACTGATATATAATATATATTGAAAACATTTTTGAAGCAGGTTTTTTATGTTTTTCATGTGGAGGACAGTTATATTAAAGGTTGTTTTATAAATTTATATGATTGAATTTGTCCTCATTTAAAGGTGATGTAAAAAACAAAAATTTAAAAAAAAATAACAAATTTCCACTATGGTGGACAAAAAATATCTATTCTATTCTTTTGGGCTAAAAAGACTTCAGTTATTTTACTATATAGAAGAATTCTTTGTTTTCCTGGTACAAAAGGAGGAATAAAGACCAACAAAAGCAAAATAAATTAAAAAAAAAACATTGTTATAGGCTCAGAATTTCACAATTGTTGCATTCCTAAATGATGCCCTGGAGTCTGTGTCTGCCATAACAACTGTTCAGTTTCTGAACTCAGCCATAAAAAAATTGATTTTTCTGAGATGGTAATCAGGAAGTAAGTTAACATCCCCCTGAAGGAGAGAAAACTCTGAATAGCATTTTAGTCTCTATTTTACAGTTCTGTTTCAGAGTTTTCACTGCAGAGCTTTAACTATTTTTGCAATAAGTGCTGCTCTTCAACACACACCCGGAGGGCCAACACAATCTGTGCCACTCAAATCTAAATAGCGATTCAAACATTCTCCCCGGAAAAACACGCACCCAAAACATCCACTACCAAAAATGTATACAAATATTTTCACTTACCCTCTGGTAATAGACATAAGCCAGCACTCCAGCCACCAGTTCTATCAAGAAGATCAACAGCAGGCAGAAGAAATACTGTGAATGAAACAGGACAGGGAGAGGTTACGAGAGGAGGCACTTCAGTAAATTAAGACAAAAAAAACTCACTTTCATCCAGATAGTTCAGCTTCATAGTCATCAGAGCAGTTCTCTGCTGAGCTACCTCATCTGAGAAAGTTGCTGACGCTCGTGACGGCTCAATAAAAACTTCCATCAACTGTGCTGCATCTGTCACTTCTAACGCAGATGGAAATGACGCACGGAAACAGACGAAGCAGAAATCAATCTGACAGGCTGTAGAATCAGATTTCTCTCGGGCATCTTTTAAAGAGCCCTCCACACTGCTCCAAACGAGTTCCATTATGTATCATTATTAACTTCAAAACACCATCTCAGCAAAAAGTTAATTAAGTAGAAATAAATATTAATCATCAGCACATACGTCCATTTGTATTTATCAGTAAAAAAGGAATTTAATGGATCAGACATCAGATTCATGAAGTTAAAGAAGTACTTGGCCGATTCTGTAACTGTGATGCCTATTTCTCACCTAAAATGGTTTCAGAAACATATTTTAGCTTACTTATTAACTAAAATGTGAGATAGTTAGTTTATACTCTGCTGCAATATTGTGTGTTGTGTCAAAACCTCAGATAATATGTTTGAAGGCATGATAATACAATAGCAAAATAGCACCTATTCATTCCAATTGAGTTGTTCCCCTGGCACATAAGCCAATAAAAAGTTTGTAGCTTGTGGCTTTATTTCTGCAGTAGGCAGCCTACTGAATATACGCATTCTTTTTCTTCCGCTGGCCCCGCTTGCAAGTTCCCACTTGACTTAAAGATTTCACATTGTGATGACATCACAGATTTTTAAATCGCTTTTCTCAGCTTACAGAAAGTTTTACAAACATGAAACCACCATGGCTTAAAAGTTCATCAAAGAAAGATTCGTAATTGAGCCGCAGGGGATTTTTCTGCAGCAATACGGCAAGTGGCAATTGGAAAAAACTGAAGCAAGGCTGAACAGCTTTCCTGGGGGGCCTTCTCAAAATGAACAGGCTCGCTTTACGTCAACCACCAGTTGGAGCATTTATTGGTCTGGTTCCTCTTAAGCAAAAGTGAACGCCGCAGCCCTTTCTGTCTGATTTTCTCTGGTCATGTAGCACCAGTTTCAAAAGTATTTGTGTCTTTTTACTGCAAAGACAGCCCAGTTTTATGAAAATCTTTCCAGCAGTGGATTACTTCTTTAAATAAAACACAAGATCAATTCCTCAGCAGCTAAAAACTAAAATGTCGAAAAATAAATACTGGTGGCTCTAATTGTGAGCTTTATCTGTCATGATAAGCACTGTTGTACGTACTGAAACACAGGGGATAGTTATATAAACTGTGTAGCGAATACATCGCCCACACATTTAGGGTGCTCTGACAGTTGCAGAATGAGTAAGATCAAAACTGCAGCTTTCTCAAGCTAAAATAACTCAAGGATAAACTTTTGTGTGGTTATAAAATAGCTCATGTACCACACACATAAACACGGGTCATGCCATGAAATGGAAATGCATTAATTAGGCCGACCTGTTGCAAACACAACAGTGCGACGTCAGAAACAGCAGTGCTTCACGTGAGACCGTTATTGAGCAACAGATGCTACTATTCAGCCCGCGTGACTCTTAAAACTAAGTGAAACCACTGGTCAAATAGAAAGCTGCAAGGGAGCAATAATCCCACTGAATTAATATACAGACACTTTAGCAAATGTTCTCCTCTCTTTTTCAGTAACTATGTCATGCAGCCTGCTCAGCGTGTTTCAGCTCTGCTCAAACACTTCAGTCTCTGTGCGCCTGCTGCCCCCACAAAATGCTACGTTCAATCTTTTCTTCTTTTTTTTTTTTTTTTTTACACAAACACATACTGAAATCACTCATTAATCTCCTAAAACTCTAAAACTATCATCGATACAGTCGGTATTCAATCAAGACACACGACAGACTTCCAAATCCTCTACACCTCTTCAATCCTGCAAGCCCCTTTTTCTCCTCTATTGCTCCATCCATCAACAGTAGATAGACAGACCTATAAATAGTCCTGCGGCAGTGAACGTTAACCTACCGCCTGCCTACTCTCCCATCGGGCCCTGTCTCTGTAAAATAATGAGGACAGTAAGGTCCCTGTCAGAGCCATTTGTCAGCATCCAGTGTTAGACCTTAGACCTGGGAGAGAAACAAGCAACCATTGCATGCGTGTGGGCGAGCATCTAGCTTCTCAGTGTAGACATGACAATCTAAGACCACTAACAAGTAGCCTGGACCTGAAAACACTGTGCTGCCCACATCATCATTCAAATTACATAACTTATGAGACAGCGCAGCATTTCAGATGTGTAACATAAGGAATCTCCAACCTTTCTATATCACAATATTTGCTAAATGTGTATTGCACTCATCCGTAAATGAGCATCCAGCGTAGTCACACTGGGAAAGCTGCCAGGATGCAAAATAAATCTGCTTGAATTTTGACTGTGCTGTTGATAGTTGTCCCACCATGCAATGCAGAAAATAGAGAAACCGTTCACATATAAAAGGTAGCAAACGTACTTAATATATCATTTCTTGTTCGTACAGAAACTAGTATTCAGAGAAAATAATACCCAATGTATTTGTAATAGGACTGTAAATCACCAGTGTCATCACAATACGACATCATATCGATTCTTTTAACAAGGATACAATATTTGCCGACATCATAAAGTCTGCTACGATACAATTTTGATTCAATTCAATTCAGGGGCCTTGTATCAATATGAGAGGATATCATCTGCCCATTTAACACATGCTTTTACAGAAGAAGCTGATATGCCTTTGATTTTTGCTTTTGATCATAAAAGATGAAAATATCATATAAATAATCTTAATAACTAGAACCAGTTAAAAGCAGTTAAGTTTACTTTAAGTTGACTCCACTGGCACACATCCAACAGCACAAAGGATAACTTAACTCTGTCTGTCAGAATGCTCTTTCTGGAAGAAATATTTTCAATTTAACCCAAACAATGATCTTTTTTGATCTCATCTTTTTCAGGGCTTTGTGCCAGTTAGCCATGAAGGCAAACTTCACCCAACAGCCATAATACAGGGATCGACATGACAGCTCAGCCAAATAACAACTGTCAAGGTTCACAGACAAAGCAATTGTTTTTGGCTCGTCACACAGTATTTACCTTAAGCACTTTTACACTGCATACATTAGCCTAGTGGCTAGCAGCTTAACAATTTACATGTATTATTTATACTTTTTCTTACTCATTGCTGGTCATTAAGTCAATTTGTTGATCCAGATCAGTGGAACGTTACACCACTAATTCTTCATAACATATCTTAAATTCTTACTTGTAGAGGCAAACACCTATGCAAACTATTTTTTTTATTTTTGTCAAGGCATCAAAAACTTTGAAGAATTAAGTAAGCAATTTTGCAGATCTGTCGAAATTAACATTCTGTTGTCACATACATGACCCCTACCCCCATGGGTCCCCTGTCTCACCGTGGACAGACAGCTTTTCTGCTCCCGGATGACAGCACAACAGCCCAAGAAGCCTGTAACCACCACCAGGCTGCCGGCCAGGATGAGGATATACGCTGAGACTGCAAAAGTGCTGGAGGCCAGCAGACTCAAGTAGTCACTCTTCTCCACTAGTGTCCAGACTCCTACACCCAAAACAGCTGCTCCACCCACCTGGCAGAGAAGGGGAGAGGGAGAGAGGAGGTGGTGGGGTGAAAATGGTATTAGAACATAAAGATAAAGAAAGAGATACAACGCAAAAGCTCTCAGTGCAGAAAAAGAGATGACAAGATATGATAAGGTCACAATAAAAGCACGGTGAAAGGGTATGATTCATAAAATGGAAAAAGATGAGATATGGATGACTTGAATAGGGAAAGAAAATATTGTGAAAACAGGTACCGTGTCATGGCACTTCACTCTTAAAAGAAAGACAAATAAAGAAAAAACTGTACAGCTTTTTACAGGGCAGAAAGTGACAAATAGGAAGCAAGTTCAATGCTATTAGATGAGTCACAAAATGCAACGTCATTAGAGGACAGTGGGCGAATGAAAAGAGGTTTTCGAGAGGAAATACAAAAAGAAACAGTGAGAAGAGGCCAGGCATAAAGAATAACAGTCGAAGGAGCGGTGGGACTTCAAAGGTCAAATCAGGGCATAATGACCACTTCCTCACAAACAATCCTGGATAACAGAGCCAGGGTGGCGTCCAGGATCTGTTCCTCTCATCAGTTTCGAAAGCGGACAGAGAGGAAATGCCTCAGAGAGTCTCTCCCCTTCATCCTCCCATTCCATTTCCGTCAAAAGTAAGATCCATAAAACTCACAACAACACAGCCAAGAAGTACCACTTGGATAAACAGGGGCCTGAGGGAGAAGACTCTTCCCAAACTGTTGCATATGTAGCACTTTTATTTTGAAGTAAAATTTGAGAAATCAACTGAATTGTAATAAATTTGCGTATGTTTCAACTGGATGTCTACAAGTATCAGACACTTAAATGTAATCTTTTTATAAATAACTTTTAACCAAATTTAAGACATTTTTTTGGACATATAATCCTTTGTTTATTCAAGAATTGCAGGTAAGTATACATTTAAGTGTACATTTAAACTGCCATGGCTTGGTTTTATCCACAGACTGTATAAATAATGGTTGTAGCTACTGCTACCACACCCATTGGTTAATGGACTGGCATTTTTAAGCCTCGAGTTCAGCATTTCAGCCATCACCTTTGTGTTTGTTTTAGCCAGAAGTAACCATATTTGAACAAGAGGGTGGAGCTGTGGAGGAGCAAAGTGTGGATGTGACACACACACTGCAGTGAGACCTCACAGCAGCGTGCCCTTAAATATGCGCAACTTTGGGCATTCATAAAAGGTTTAAAAAATTCAGCCAACCTGTACAGTTGTCAAGCTGTGCAGTTGTCATAAATGTTGAAATAAGCTATAGAGACCAAAACCATTTCTTGTACCAGGCTGTACGCATGTTTATTTCTGCATTTTAACATGGGGGTCTATGAGGATTTACTCCGTTTTGGAGCCAGTTTTAAGAGGTCATTAGAGGAACTACAGCTTCTGGCACTTACATATTGACTTTATTTTTCAGCCTTGGAGGTTGCCAGTTAGTTTTATCAAATCCAAATCCAGTATCGAAACTGCTTGAATACAAATCCTTTAAAATCCTATTTAGAAGGCATGCATTAATCCAATCTGCTGGGTCCGTATCAAAATGGATGGTTTTTTTATTTAGCAAGATGACTAGCTGAGTGTTTTGCATTCTGCTCTTTTTGAATTTGAAAAAACAGGAAATATCCTCCAAAACATCTACTGCCCTAATGACTGATGCACATTATCATGCTGCACTTATGGACAAAGAAAAAACAAAGTCTTAAAAAGTGATGTGAGTAAGAATATGGAGTAGAGCCTGTGACCCAAGGAGAAAAGGGAGAGTTTTAAGGTGTTGACCGAGTATAAACCCAAGTCTGATCCCTTTTCTCTCTTTAACCTCTCCCACACACACAACTGAAGTCTCTCTCTGTACACAATATTCTCTTTGCCTCAGACTTCAAAATGCTTCAAAGTGACCCAGACACTCTGCACAGTAGCTGTAAGAGCATACACTTATAGGAGCGAATTGCAGTATCATAAAGTGTGGTGCCAAAGAGCAGGTCTGACATACTGTTTCCCATCGAACACTGACAAGCCCTAAATAATCTATGACTCACTTTGGGCCGAGGCCATAGCTCAGCTTTTTCCCCACTCAAAACACTGCTTAATCCTCTCCCTGATTGTCTCTGTCTGTCTGCAGTATTTAAGAAACATTTCAGGACTGAAAAAAAGAAGTTCAGTGCCAAAAACTGCAGTGCCTCTTATGGCCACTTGAGGATGGTTCCCAGTGCCAGTAAATCTTTATAGACTCCTATGTTATAATGCCCAACTTTACAGCAAAAATAAACATGTTTACAACCTGGTACAAGAAGAACACAAACTTCTGGTCATTTTAGCTATTTTCAACATTCATGACAACTATACAAGAGCATTTTAATAAATCTCATCCATGTAATACTTTGTCTGCAAAATAATCACCTGTTTATTAATTACTCACTGTGTGTTACATTGAATTTATAAGGAAACTTTGTTTTTCCCCCATGCCTTCACGGTGAACAGAGAATCCAAAGAAAGGCAAACATTTTTGACTAATTGAGGTGAACAGGTGCTACGTTTCACTACAGCAAAGCTATCTCAAAACATCCGTTTAGAAACTTCAAAAATGTAAATTAAAACAGATCAGTACAAACAGTCTCATGCACAGCCAGATAGCTCATATGCACTTGCGTGCTCAGGGGGTGCTGGATGGAGCGGATTTAAATTGTAACATTTTAGCGAAAATGCATGTGTTTGGGAAGTACTGACTATATTTGACTGCATACATGTGACTTATTTTACTGCACATTTTACTGTTGTGTGAGAGTTTGTAAAAAGGTGTTTTAATATAGTTTTGCTGTTGTGACGGGTTTCCCAATGACTTCAATTCATGAAGAATGTCTGCCTTTTTCAGATTCTTTATTAACTGTGGTTTATTTTGTTTTCTTGGAATAACTTATGTATATATATGTATATTATACGCACACACATATACAATATTGACAAATCAATATCCACACCATGAGTCACAAACTGTTGCTGAGAAATAAAAGAAGTCATGGAGAGAGCTCTGCCTGCACTGCATTCACAGACCCGCATAAACCTCTGAATTTAGACAGAGGACACAGAGGGATATTCAAAATGTATTCAATTTTGTTCGAGCATCACACTGCAAGTAAATAGATGACAAAGTGTTATCACTGTAAAGTTTTTTTCTTCCCTGTAAGGTTTTTGTGAGTGTAGCTAGCTTGAACACTCCCAACTCTCACTTACCCAGAAGAGAAAGTTGAAAACAAAGAGCAGGTACTTGAGACACACTGTCAGCCAGTCCTCCTGGTCATCTTTATAAACCGCAGACATCTTTCTTCCTCCAGTTTAATTCTGAAATTGCAGAGGATAATGGGAAACACATAAACTGTGTGAAAAACAAATTGCAGGTGCATATTGCTCATATGACACCGAATATAAAGTCAGAAAAATAATTGAATTTCGTTCTTTCTGATAAAACACAAGTTTTGCTTCCACATCCCAAATCCCACAACCTTAATCTGAGGAAAAGAAAAATGAAACGGAACAAAAGGATCAAAAAGCAAACACACTAACACAAACAATGACAGGTAACTGCAGCCGTCCCAATTAGTCAGGCAAAATAGACCTACTCATGTCAAGACTCAGCTTATTGTCATATGACAGCTCTGCATAAAATGTGTGCCACAGCAGGTGAGCATAATCAGAGGGATTTTGTTTGCCAAAGGGATACTGCTGCCTGTCAAATGTCACAACAAACGCAGCATCTCAGCAGCAACATCAAGTCTCCTTCTCAGCATTCAAACTCTGCATGCTTTACCAAGTCAAATAAAATTACTGTTCTCACATCTGTACTCCTCCGAGCTGCACATAACTCCCAACTGATCACACAGTAGTATCAAGTCACAATCTCAGAGAGCCAACTGGAAAAGAAACAAGCCATGCTAACAAGCTAATACTATGGTATGCTATTACTGGCAATTTTGCCCATTTTCTAACTCCTTCTGCTGTACTTTTATGATCAAGGTCTCCACTGGGGTACATCTTATTAGCTGTTAAATGATGCAGCATGCAAGTTCAAAACATCATCTCTTGTTATATCCACAAACCACATCTTTAAATTATTCACAGCACTAAACAGATCATAAACCTATGCATATAATTGAGTTGAGCACAGTTTTATCTCTGTAAATACAAGGCCATGGGGTAGGAAGCACTAAGACCCATAAAAATGATCTACACAGTATCATTTAGGGAATAGCAGCTGTGGAAATAGTGCCGGTTTTGTGTTTGTTGAATATACACCAGCATAAGTCTAATAACAGTCTATAACAGTCAAGGCTGGTTGTATTTGTCTAGGAGGGAAAGTGTTGAATTTCTCATGATACTTACCCAGGTCTAAACTTCATAACCATCCCAGTGGCCTTATTGAAAGGGGCTGGTTCATCCTCATTACAATAAAGAACTTTTTTTTCCAGTGGTACAGTGACAGTGGTTATACAGATATGCTTGGGTTTTACGAAACTGCATCTGCCTTCACCCAGGTACAATGAAAGTTGATAGAGTGCCTTAGGGATGAGCTTTTTCTGTAGGCTAACCCAGAGGCTAACGTCACACCGGTTTCCTCGTCTAAAAGCCTATGGGATTTTTACATTGGATTGGATTACTGCTGAAAATAAACCCTGTGCCTATAAAGAAGTGTTTATAATACTTTCATGTTTTGTTCAGCAAGACAGTCTCCATGAATGAACACCCTTTCTGGATTTTTGAAGCCTGATTCCAATCACCAAAAGTGAAAAACTATTGTTAGGCTAAACAAACTACACTACAGTCGCACTTTTGCCGCAGCTTCAAAGTGTGTGAGTGGGGTATTCACTGACATATTTTATGTCATAGAACAAACTGTGAGAAATTTCTTAAGTTTGTGCTAAGCAAGGTATGCACTATGCGATTTTGGGCTGTCTCAAAGAAAAGATAATCATCATGACAGAAATGTGGCAATATCTTTGGTCGTGGCTCTTTCTTTAACACTACTGCCGCATAAATGGATAACGCACACCAAAAAAACATGTTGATGTCGATGGACGTAGGTCGTAGCCTGCGATTCAGTAGGTGATGTCAATTGCTCAGTTTGCATGCATCACACCTTATATCATATCAAAGTTTATAAAGATCCATGTTGCACCACGTAGCTTGCACTAAGCTTAAAAGGATGCAAAAAATCTCACAGTCTGCAGGAGGCTTTAGGTGCCAACATGCATTAAAAAAAGTATAAAAGTGTTGCTTGTTCATCAAAGAAAATGAAAATAAAAATTAAAAACATTGCCTGGGTTCGGATCCCCCTGGACCCCCCTACTCTGATGCAGGCAAAGCCCCCAGTGTCCTCAAATCCTAGAAACGCCCCTGGTTATATGACAACCCTGTCCTCATTTATCTAAAAGAGGACAGTTAAAGTTAATTAAGTCACCTGTGTCCATACATAGCGACTTATACTATTGATGCTCTGAGCAAAAGTCACCAGTAAAGTTTTATCCATCGCTATCAAAGAAAACATGCAATTTACGACTATCAATGTCGTGCTGTTTGTTTGATTTTTAATGTATTATTCAAATACAGTCGTTTAAACAGACAGCACGTGTCACTGTGGTATTTTTATAGCACTAAAGCTAGCTAACGTTAGCGGTTAACCGTTCATCCAGATGCTATCTGTCAACGTAAAATGGTTTCTACACGATTGATAATATGCCCTGCCTCGGAGATTTTGGACTTTGACCACAGTAGGTGTCCTTCGACGTCCACAACACAAGTGAATAAACGTCTTTTACGGGTTAGGACAAACTTTCATGCCTGTCTTTTTCGGGACGGGGTGTAGGCTCGAGCATCCTGAGAGAAAAAAAAACATCCCTCCACCTGCGTCGTTGATGCTCAGGACAAAGTTTAACCACAGTACCTTGTTGTTACGACGACAAACTAACGTTTTCGTCTCACAAAAGAGAAAAAACTCACCAGACAAACGTTGGATGGGGATAAACAACCTCGTTTTGGTGCTGTTCCCGTCAAATCACGGTGTGCGGCACTGCAGCAGTGAGCGTTTTGTCCAGTCTAGCTTGTTGCTTTCAGGGTGTCCGACAGCAGGTTTGTCTGATGCTGCCTTCAGGTGAAGCTCGGAATTATTGACGTTGAGAGGCGATAAAGGACTTTTACACTGAAAAAAAAATAATAGACTAACAAAATGAACCAAATCATAGAGATAGAATTTACTGTTATTTTATTTTATTTCATTTTGGCTTCAGATGTGACAACTCTATATATTTTTTATGAAATGTATTTGTATTTGGAACCATGCGCATATTAATCTCACAACGTAGAGAAGTGATGTTTTCCATACACACAAACACTACAAATACAATTAATGTCAATACAAGTAGAATTAAAAAATAAAGTTTGCAATATAACGTCATATATATCGACAGAGAGCGAAATATAGAGGTTGAGGTATATTTTTGCGGATATCTAAAAATTGAAATGCAGCTATTTTAAGTGTCAAATTAGCATTGCAAGATTTTATTAACAAATTTTAATTAAAAATCTATTACTAAGTTAGTATGATAGAAATATTAGAAAAATATACGTTTATTTGGCTACCGGTAGTGGAAAAAACAATATTAGTACAACACAGTGCATTTCACATTTTACTTAAGTGTAAATACAAAAGTATTAGCATCAAAATGTACTTAAATTAAGCCAACTAAAAATAAAATTGCTCATTATGCAGAATGTCCCATTTCAAAATAATACATATTATATTATCAAATTATAATTATTGATTATTGGTTAGAATGTGTGGAAATAATGGATACACTGAAAAGTCAAAAAGTAAATAAAATGGTGAGAATTTGTCTGGCTTGATTTTTTTTTAAATTATTTAAATGAGGAATGACACTATATTACACAGAGAATTAACCCACTCTGTTAAAAGTAAAAGTCCTGTGTTCAGCATTTTACTTAAGTATAACTACAAAGCATCAGCATCAAAATGTGCTTGAAGTACTCAGATTAAAAGGAATCAGTATGCAAAAAGTCAATTTCATAAAATGATGTATCATATATTGCATTACACAGTTACTGAGTTGTTTGGTAGCTTAATCTTTCATATTATATCAGAACTCTATCTATATTTTGTACTGATAATTTGGATTTGCAAAGTAACTAAGGTTGTCAATTACATAAACTATAGTGGAGTAAAACGTACAATATTAGCTTTCAAAATGCAGGACAGTAGAAAGTTGTATTAAAGGTAAATACTAAGTAAACTACAAGTACCTCAAAATAAGTACCTGGGCAAATGCACTTTAAATTACTTTCCATCATAAGCCACATAAAAAGTTTCAAACAAAAAAGTTGTCATTGACTTTTGTTTTCATGATTGTCACATTTCTGACTGTCCTTGAAGGCAGCACAGTGTGAACTTGTTGAAAGGGTCACAATGAGGAGTGACAGAGAAGGAAATGGAGCTGCTACCCTGAAAACCACAAGATAGGCTGAATACCACCATGCCATTAACAACATAACCTTGGTTACAATGTAACCACATTGCCCCTGAAGAATTTCTCAATGAGGCGTACATGGATACACAAGGATAAAGAAAGGAAGAGAGCAACGGACTGCAGTGAACAAAACTTCAGTGTGCAGTCATTTTTTCAGGGCCAATGTGTACGTAAATCAATCTGTTTCTATTTGTGGAAAAAGAAAAGAAAAGCGAGGAGAAACTCTTTGAAAAAATTAACTCCTGATTGTATTTTCGTGACATTAAAGTCAATAATATCATTTAAACAAAGTAGCTGAAAGGTCCCTGTCCACTTATCACAGCAAGAGATTTCCTCTTGAACCAAAACAGACTCGTCACTATGCATTTGCCCCTTTTTCCACCTCAGTAATTCAATAAGCTTGGAAGCTATTAGGAGTAGATGGTGGCTGCAGGGGAAGGAACTCTGCAATGGCTACCTGGACTGGCAACAATCAGTCTACCAAAACAACATTACTTAGCAAACGATGTCATTCATTAGGTCAAGTTTTCCTAGTATGCATCATCCAACCAGAACATGAAACACAATATCATCATTCTGCGGATAGGGATTTGGAGCCTGTCCGCTTCCATTTCTTCATATTTGCATAGGTGACACATGGTAGAACAAACAGAAATGTGGTTTTCCCAAAAGCCAGCTCATTTCTATGCCCAGCCAGTGCCTCTGTGTCCACTCTCATTCTGCTGCAGTTAGTTAGTGTCCCGCTAAGCCCTGTAATGCTTTCTCCCACAGGGGGTTAGGAGCAGAGCATGACTGAGCATGCACGTCAAACACAAACAAGGAGAAAGCAAACATAACGTACACTGGTGTGTGTGTGAGTGACAAAGAGAAAAAGAGGTCTGTGTGTAAAAATAGAGACAAAAAAGACGTGCACAATACAGCAGGGTCATGCATCCATTCATTTCAATTTCACTTTATGTTTGCCAAGTTTTAACATCAGTTTCATGGAATTGTGCCTGTCTCGTTAGGTACACAGCTGAGTGTTTGTCCTGTGGGGAAATTTTGCACAGAAAAAAATGAGAATTGATGAATGTGTGAAAAAGTATATAAAATGCAATAAATGTCTTGCTATATTTTTTTTTCTGTTCAGATCCCCTAACCATTCCAACTGACATATTTCCAAGGATTTTTTCAAAAACATCCGTCGATTGGAATAATTGGGAAATACTATTCTCAATCTCAGGATGTTTTAAATGTACTATTTTTCTGAAGATACTGAGAAATTAAGGATATTTTCTGCATTCAGAGCAGCACTGTTTTAAAGCAGTTTAAACGATTTGTTAGCATAGTTAAATGAGTAGCTTTATGTAGACCCAGGTTCAGCTCCCAGGAGTTCCCTGTAAAAGTGCAATGGAGCAAAGTTTGAGCCACTCCTCTCCTGCTTGTTGTGCCTGACCTCTTGTGGTCAGACTCACCTGGAGGCCACAATACAGACTGGCCTCCCCTAAGAAAGCACAGCTGTAGTTTGCAATTATAAAGCAATGACAAAGGCGGTGGTATCTACGGCACGCTTCAGGTGGATGATACAAAATGTAAAAAGAGATATCAAAGAATCTTATCAAGAAATAGAGAACTTTCAGACCCTGTTGTTGTGTGCTGGGTTTGGAAAAGACGGTGCATTAATCTTAGACCAGAGAATCTCTTGGACATGAACCAAAACCCTTTTATAGAAGTGAAGCAGGAAATTGCCATAATATAAGACAAACACCAAAAGCAATGGAAACTTGTGCTTGTGAATGGAGTCAAAAGAGTTAAATTGGACCAGAAGTGCCTGGCAGGGGAGGAGTCCTGACCGGTTGACACCAACATGCTGGAGAGGGGACTTCATGGGGAGACTGATGGACACGTCTTTAAAGGGGGGTTTGCTTTGATATTTTGCATGCTTTTGCTAAAACTTGCTACTTTTCAGATAAGAAAGAGATATAGTTAAACTCTATGCTTTGTTTTTTTGTTGAAGATGAAATAAATTAAAGCTAAATATACAAATGTCAAGGAAAAAGCCCAGAATGACACCCCGAAATAATAAAGTGTATGTTTTATGCTTTGAGGGCTGTGGGATCAAAAATTGCAGTTTGAATGAGTTTCAGTGGCACAGTATGAATGTAACAACTTTGTTTACACAATGTATTTTAGACTTATTGTAGGAGCTGAGCTGGAAATTACAGGATGAAACAAAAATACACACTCTTGTCAAAATGTATGCAATGTGCTGTATGCACAGCCAAAATTCTCAAAAATGAAGAATGCAAAGTGTGTAAAATGCACCAAACAGTTCCTAAAGGGTTAATACTTCTATGTAGATGAATTATATCTTTAGAGATTGCCAAGTCAAATTTCAGTTCCAAATTAGCAATGAGCAAAATGAGCAAATCAGCCACAAGATAAATTAAATATTATTAGTAATATTTTGGCAATAAAAAATGGTACGAGTTTTTTTAACTTTACAAATTAATACTATAGTGATGTGGATGGAGTCGAAAGAGTTAAATGTTACCAGGAAGTGTGGGGCATATTGGCAAATCCCACAGCCGCTAGCGAAGAAACGACCCGCCCTTCTCTCTCTCTGATTGGCTGACACTCATTATCTTCTTTGCTCGGATTGGTTAGAGTTGGTGTTCATTGTCAGAATGAGCCAATCAGAGGTAGAGTAAGGCGGGCTTTTCTTTCGCTTTCCTGACGTCAACATGCAGAAACGAAACTAAATGAGGGAACTTAAGGACATGTTTTGAAAGTGGAGTTTGCTTCGATATTTCGGCGCAGCAACCTTAAAAACGTGCTATTTTACAGGTAAGAAAGATAATATAGTTCAGCCGCTCCATTTATGTTTCTTGTCGAAGATTTGATATATTTTAAAGCTAATATATACAGATGATTCAGTTGAATGTATGAGTTGTAAATGCATTTTTTTTTAAATTATTCGTTTCACCAGATATGGCAACCTGCAGCAGTCTGCTGTCAGAGGAGAAGTTCCTTTGTTCGGTCTGTCTGGACGTTTTCACTGAGCCAGTCTCAACACCATGTGGACACAACTTCTGTAGTTTGTGTATCCATCACTACTGGGACAGCAGGGGCATTTACCAGTGTCCATTATGCAAAACTACATTTTCTCCAAAACCTGAACTGAAAGTAAACACTGTCGTGTCTGAGTTAGTTGCTGAGTTTAAGATGTTAACTCAAGGTAAAGCTTCAACTCCAGATCCACCACTTCCTGTAACAACAGACGTTCTTTGTGATATCTGTCAGAATTTACAGGAAAAAAAAGCTGTTAAATCCTGTCTGACGTGTCTAGCATCTTTCTGTGAGGTGCACCTCGAGCCACATCACAGAGTTGCTTCTTTTAAGAGCCACACATTAACAGACCCTGTGAATAATCTTGAGGACAGAATGTGCAGGAACCACAACAAGTTAACAGAACTGTACTGCAGGACTGACCAGGCCTGTATTTGTGTCTTGTGCTTCAAAACTGATCACAAGAGTCACAATGTCATCCCGCTTGAGGAAGAATATGAAGCAGTGATGGCCAAAACAGATGAGACGATGGCAAATATCCAAAAGATGATACAGTCACGGTCTGAGAAGATAACTGAGATTGAAAACTCACTTGACATCAGCCAGAGAGAAGCTGAGGAGGAGAAAGAAGCCAGTGTGCAGGTCTTCACTGACCTGATCAGCTCCATCCAGAGATGCCAGGCCGAGCTCATCGCGGTGATCGAGGAGAGGCATAGAGCAACAAAGCAAAAGGCCGAAGGTCTACTTACAGAACTGAGGATGGAGGTCGCTGAGCTGGAGAGCAGAAGCAGCCAGCTGAAGCAGCTGTCGGAGTCTGAGGATCACCATCATTTCCTCCAGAGCTTCCCGACGCTGTGCTCTCCTTTAAACAAAGACTGGACCAACGTTTGCGTTCACAGCGATCTGTCTTTTGAGGCAGTGAGAGGTGCTGTGAGTCCGCTGAAAGAAAAAGTTGATGAAATAATGGAGAAGTTTCCTGAGATTAAAATGAAGAGAATGAGAGAACATGCAGTGGACTTGACTTTTGACCCTGAAACAGCAAATTACTCACTTGTCATAAGCCAAAATGGAAAACGCGTGGTCTGTGCAGGCACAGTGCAGCATCTTCCCGACAATCCAAAGAGATTTGAATTTAGTCCAGAAGTTTTGGCAAAGGAGGGCTTCAGAACAGGGAAGTTTTACTATGAAGTTCAAGTGAAAGGAAAGATTGCGTGGGTTCTTGGAGTGGTCAGAGAGTCTGTTAAGAGAAAACAGAACACAGCTTTGTCAGTTGAAAATGGTTACTGGGCCATTGGGCTTGATGAGGGTATATACTGTGCATACGCAACACCAAGAGAACAAATCACATTCAAGGAAGAGCTTGAGAAGGTGGGCATCTTTGTGGACTACAATGAGGGAATAGTTTCTTTCTATGATGTGAATTCTAAAGCACATATGTATTCTTTCACTGGCTGCCACTTTACAGAGAAAATCTATCCATACTTCTGCCCTCAATGTTATATGGATGGAGCAAACTCTGCCCCTCTCATCATTACCTCTGTACCTCAAACACACTGAGTTTGTTGCTTCTGTAAAGGTCCAAGTGTGTGAGATTTAGGAGGATTTAGTGACATCTAGTTGTGAGGATTGCAAATTGCACCCAGCTTAAACTATTGGTCAGAATTCCTTTAGTATTCATCACTCAGGCAGTTTTTACCGAGATCCGAATTATCCACAGAGGTCTCTTCCTTTCCAAAACAAACAGACCAGGTGACTAAAACCAGTAAAAACACTGAAAAAAACAGCTCCGCGTTTAAAAAAGTCATTGTTTTTCTTCATTGTGTATGAGACAGGCTGTTAGCCACGCACCTGCTAATGTCTGCTCACATAATTTCTTTGATTACTTAAGATCCAGATGTTCACAAGGTTTTAAACGTGAACAGAATTATCTGCAGTGGCCTCTCCTTCTCCAAAACAAACAAGCGAAGTGATTTAATGCAGAAAACTATAGCGGATAATGCCCAAAATGCGAATGCCAAAAATGCAAATGCCCTTATTGAACCCTTGATTTTTATTTTTCTGTTTTAGACTACTGTAGAAATGTTGTTGTTGCACATTTATGACATGCTATTAGCTTGTTTACAATATTATGTGAATGCCACTGACACACTGAAAGTTTTGGGGAGCCCGTTCAAACTTAAAGACTTTGTCCTCTGCAATGTTAAAATTGTTTTCTCTCAGTGGATGGATATATAAAATAAGCGTCATTGTGTTCCTGTTCTACAGTGTATTTTTCTGTAATTATGAGAATGTAAACTAATGTTGCACAGTTTTATTGTCAGATCCTGTTGTATGATAATGGAGGATACTAGAGGAGGATTACTTCGTCATGACGTTCTGTTATTTTCATGCATATTTTGATACAGTTATATTACATTCCTACAGAATCAAGCCAGACATGTTTTTCCTTTTGAATCAAGACCTACTTTTATACAATGTGATTTTTCTGTCAGAGATGCACAAAATGTGACTGTGCTGGGAAGAAAAGACTAGTTTGTATATTTTCTTGATTTTTGCTGGTTTGTTGTAATTCACAGTTTGTGTGTTTGGGATTTGGGGCTGAATAAAGAGCATTTCTAGTGTGATTTTGTTGTGTGATTTTTACCTAAAAGCTCTGTCACAATATTATTGTAAACACGTAGTTGTAAAGCATTTGACAAGTTCCCACACTCATGAAAAACCAGGAAAAGTTTTCACAGTCACATTTTCCATGCCTGAAAAAGTTATGGAGTTAATAAAAATCATTGATTGTTTTGAAAAGTAATGGAATTTTGCTGTGAATAATCATCCTTATAATCTTACATGAGGATAAATGTATTTTCTGTGACTGACGACTCAACATAATGTGGTTTTAATGTACATCAATGTGTGACATTTTTTTTTACCATCATGTACATTCATCATTTCCCCCCCAGTGCTCAGTCTCACTTTATGTGTGCCAACTAGCTAAAATTATGTTTAAATAGAGTGTCAATCTGATATATTCTAAAAGTTTGGCAAGAAAAAAACTACTTTGGGTCCTTGAAAAGCCATGAAAAAGTTTATTAATTTTGTCCATGAAAATATGTGGGACTCTGATTTGAACAACTCTATCACCAACATACTGCCATACAAAAATACACTATTATTTTTGAAGGAGGAATTAACAAACTTTGAAAATACCTCTGCTATTGACCTTTATGGTGCTTGTATACATTTCACAATTAGTGGGATTACAGTTTAACAGCATTAATGACCAACACACTCTGAGCAGTTTGCAGGTTTTGTGTTTTGCACAAAAGTCAAGGAGTTTAAACTTGTGATATTAAGGTCACCTAAACTATATCTAACCACAATGCCGCCAGTATAAACCAGTCTCAGAGAGCCCTGGCTCCTTGCAGTATTAACAAATTAGGTGTGTGACGCTACTCGCAGAGTAGAATAAATGCTTTGTGAGATTCGCAAGTCAATCAATAGTTGTCTGCCCACTGCATTCACTCCTGACTCCTGCCGATGTTTGCCTGCCCCCACACTGATTTCTGTGTGTGTGTGTGTGCCTGCTCACATTATCCTCAAGTGTGATGCGTGGGCCGATGTTCTTGAGCACCACTGATGGAGCTCATCCATAACTGTGACTAAAACCTGGTGTGTTTCATTGTATTTGGATTTCATTAATGGGACACGAGCCCATTTTTCCCTCAGTGACAAATATCTTGTGATATTTTTCTGAGCAGGTTACTACTGAATCCTTTGATGCAGCATGAAATGAGTGAGAGAGGTACAGATGCAGACATCAGCAGTGCGCCACAGAGAATGGAAATCAAACACCTAGAAGTTGGAGATATTGGTGTGGATGTACAGTAGATGTTTTATATTGTGTGAATTCAAAATGACATTAATACACTTCTTGTTTTGTCAGAGTATATTCCTTTTACGCTCACACACAAATGAGGAAATTCAAACAAATATCCTGCATATTAAGTTTGAGACATACCTCTCATCTTCCGGTGATGTGTCTGTGAAAACAAATAAGAGACATTAGTATTTGAGACCTAATAACACCTGAATACTTAATATTGAAATTTTAACACCACGGAATTAAAAAAATTGAAATATTCTATTTTTAAAACCATGTACCTGAATTAATTTTCTTTTTGGTAATTCACCTCTTTGAAATCAAAATATGACATTTCTTAATTTGCTATTTCAGATGCAGAAATTTGAATTTCAGAATTACAAACAAAACACACACACATACACACACACACACAAAAAACGACAGAAAAGAAGGTCAAAATATTTGAAATTTCTGGACTTGAAGTTTTTAGACTTAAATCTGAGCAACCGGATTTTATTTTATTTTATTTTTTTGAAATTATAAAACTTAAATGTTTGGATCTGGATTTGTGAACACTAAAAGAAAAACAAAATCAAATTCAGAATTTAAAACTGCATATCCAGATATTTCAGATTTTAATATCAAAGAATACAAATACTTCAAATTTAAATATGTCTCTCATGTGCCTCCCTGTACTCATTAAAAACAGATTAGGGTCAGCTTTGTTATTAAGTGACAGACTAAAGCAGACTGGTTTATGTTTACTGTGAGGTTGATGTCAAATATGAGTGTACATGCTCTACGATAGAAATAAAAAAAGGACAATTTGTGACCTGAAAGAACACCAGGAGAGGGCAGTGAATATTAAAAGAAAAAAGTGTTCAATCCTGATGCTGTCTATGGATTCAAAGTGTAAAGATGCTGTAGGCCTTAAGCCAGGTCACAATCAGTGATGACACAGCGGGTGTTTTGCCTTCAGCAGTCTTTGAGAAATGCCTGCCGTGACTTCACTGATTGGGATACTGTAGGAAGGCAACCTACTTAAAAGTTTTTCTTTTTTTTTTTTTTTTGGGATGCAGTTTGAAAAAAAAGTGTTCAGTCCTCTTAAAAGGGTGCATGATGATTTTTTTAAAAATGTAATATTTTTCTTAAACTACTCATTTTAGATTTTTCTCGCCATTGGTGTGTGGATATCCCATCACACCTAAGCTTCAGTGGTGGAAAAAGTAAGCAGCAAAAACATATCATGTGAATACTACTTGTACATTACAAACAATAGTCCTGCATTTTTTTTTGCTGAACCACATTCTCTGCTTAATTTTAAACATATTACCCCTACATTTACCCTTTATTTACCCCTATGTATTTGTATACCTTGCTGATTGTACTGAAAATGAAATTACATAATATTATTTATTTATATATATATTATATTACCTATTTCTTTTCCGTAATATATATATATATACACACACACACACACACACACACATATATATACATATATATGGGTTTAAAAGGCATGCTTTCTTTTTAAAAAAAAAAATGTCCAAAATCATACCATTTATCTTAGCCAACTGTGTAATATGGATGGAAGGCACATCCCAGCAACTCCCCTTCTCTGATAAATACAGTACAGTCCCCAAATTAAACTCGTGCACATGCGGCTGAGTTATTTAAATATTAGTATTTCACAGGAAATGATCGGCAATAGGCTATTGGAACCTGTAACTGTCACAACGGGCACTTTATTCAGCCACAGCCCGAGAAAATATATTAACAAATGAACAAAAAAAGTATCATAGTCTGCGTAATATTTTTTTCCCAACACATTAAACACCTATGTTATATAAGCGCGCGGCTGAGAGGCTCATTGGTTGGCGGAGAGCTGTGTTACTGCTTCTGTGGGAAAGTCTGGTGTGAGGAGGCATCCGTCCTTGGGAAGCAGAGATTCACACCTTTTCTTTTTGTGTGACTGCTAGGTATTTTTGTCACGATTAATTTCATGTCACCGGAGGGGGCTCGTGTGCAACGACGGTGCACGCGCACAGTTTGAACCCCTTTTAACTTTCTCTCCGGGAAACCCCTCGGGATTACGCAGAGGACTTTCCACAGCGCACACACGGAGAGAAGAATTTCAGTCTGTGGGTGCTCAGAGATGTCAAGTATTTCCAAGAGAAGAGGAGAAGCGTTTTGTGTGGAGTTTGGTGTCTAGACAGGGTTTTCTTTCTTATTTTTATTTTTTTACATTTTCTTGGATACTCTTTAAAAATGAGCGAGCAGGTAGGACGTCAGTGTCTCTTAAACGAGGCGCCCGGGTGTTGATGGACTCCTGCTGGGATCAAACCTGCAACCTTTTGCAGCACAGACCCTCCAGCCAATAGACGACTCCCCCCGTTAAAACAACCTGTATCCAGTTGACATTATGGATTTCTATACGTATCACCTCGCGCAAATCCATTTAACAACTTTTCCTGGGGAATGGATTTAATTTGATGGAAACTCTTCTTATAATGACTTTAATTTTTACGCGCATTCCAGCCACACATCCGGTGGCTTAGTGTTATTTTGGACACGTTTTTATAAAGATTTCACACCCTCCGTACACTTAAAAGAGTTGTAGCCTAAATCTCGTCGGCTCTCATGGGACTGAGGCATTCGTCGCGTTGTTTGCTGCTACGGCGGAAGATGGCGGAGGCGGACAGCTCGGAGGTAGGGACCTTGTGGTGTCCTGCAGCCGGCTATCGCCGGAACCGGGACAATCTCAATGTGCTTATTTAATCGTGACAGCACATTTGACTCGAATATTATGCACACATCTTTGTTTTTTCTCTATCATCATTAGCTACATTTAGAATCAGCGTTGCACTGTGATGGCGTGCAAGCAAAGCAAAGTGCATTTCTCAGAGTCCTGCAGATATTATAGGGGATCTAAGTAGAGCGATGTAACTGCAATAGTATTGATAATGCATGCATAGGGGTTGCAAGTGTGTTGAATGATCAGCTTTGGATGCATGGATGTATTGAACGAGTCTTCGTTCTCTGTCCTTGGTGCTGAAACGGAACCTGCATCTTTTACCGGCTCCTCTATGAGTCTCCTGCTTGTATAACGTAGGACAATGATTCCCAACTGGTTCATTCTTTGGGTTCAGATTTTTCCTCAATCATTAGTTCAAGGTCCGCACATAAGAGAACTTACATTACAAGTAACATATGGGTTTAAAACAAAACTATATTGCAAGAAAGAAGTGCAACTAGTTAAAACTGCAGGGATGTTTCTAGGATTTGAGGACAAGTTCTGACCTCGGTTGGAAAAAAAAACGCCACTGTTTTTTTAAATAAAAAAAAAAAAATTAAAGAAAACACGTTTTCTTAAATAAATGAATGCCAAAAAAAAATGTCCTTTTTAAAAACATCTTTTGGGGGGGGCGGGGTCCCTTCAAACTGTTGAGTAATTTTTAGGACACTTGCGGATTTTTTTGTGATTTTTATTTTATTTATTATTCATTTATATATTTATTCACTCATTTTAGTGATTTCTTTTTTCTTTTTTTTTTACTTTTACTTTAAGTTTTTTAGAGAAAACATGCCCTCCAGACATGGTCACGAGTCACTTGTGTGCCATTCAGACTGTACCCACGACCCACCAGTTGAGAACCACTGAAATAGGAGACCATATGTGAATTATTGGCTGCTTATTAGAAGAATCGCCTTTGGCTTGCAATTACTTGACTATGCCTCTATTAGCCCCGTATTAACCTGCACAGGTCCTCTAACTCAAAATGTCTGGACAGTGGACACACAATCACTCATTTTTGTCTGTAATGTCTAAATCCTCACACAAATTTTTCCCATCTCTCTTCTATTTCTCCTTAACAGCGGCAACAGCCTGTCACGTCCCCCCGCTCTCAGTCTGCCCAGCCCTCCCCACTGCCTAAACCAGTGCCTACTACCCACCATGTGCCCTGCGTCCCCCACACGCCTCATGTAGCAGCCCTGGCCACCTGTCCTGGTCGAGGCAAGATTGCCAAATTCATCAGCCCAGAGGACATGACATCACGGGACTACTACTTTGACTCATACGCCCACTTTGGTATCCATGAGGTAGGTCAGGCCAGGGCTGGCGAGTCTTGGTATGATAGATGGGGGGGGGTTAAAGAATGACACCAGATGCTTCCTGCTCTGTCCAACCTGATGCTCCCAAACTTGCCAAGGGATTTCAACCTTGTTAGTCTTGCCTTCTGTCAGCAGGATATGTCAAACATGTCAAATTGTTTAATTCCACACAATTTTGAGTGTGATCCAAATCTTCTTTCTGGCATAGATGCAATTTTATATATAACTAAGAAATTATTAAATACCAAAGCCTATTAATTGGATCTGAAAATCAACTGCAAAGGTAGAGAAGAAAAGCCACTTGGTAAAGGAACAGTTCACCCCCAAATCAAAAATACATATTTTTCCTCTCACCTGTAGTGCTACTAATCAATCTAGACTGTTTAGGTGTGAGCTGTCAAGTAATGGAGAAAGCAGCAGTAGAGATATCTGACGTCTAGATGGTACTTGGCTTGTGGTGCTCAAATCACCAAAAAATACAACTGAAAAATTCAACAGCAATGTCTCTTTCCAGAAATGATGACCCAGTTACTCAAGGTAATCCACAGACCTTGGTTTGAGTAGTTTCACATAGTGCTAGCTTACAAGGAGGATTTAGCGGCATCTATTGCCAAAAATGGTATATAATATTCATAAAAATGTTTGTGTTTTCATTATTTTAGAATGAGCCTTTCATCTTTCCACTTCCTCAAGTCCACTATGGTGTTCTACAATAGCCAAAAACAGACAAACATTTTTTTTAAAGACATTTTCGGGGGCTTTTTTGCATTTATTCATCAGGACAGATGTAGTGTAAAATGGGAGAGAGAGGGGACAACACACAGCAAAGGGCCGAGGTTGGAATAAAGAATACAACTGCTGCGGCAGCATTATAGCCTTTGTACGAGAGATGCCTACTCCACCAGGTGAGCTTCTGGCTACCCCAAAATGAGCAAAGCAAACTGTGAAATATTACCCTTTCAGGACTGTCACTGGTTTTCTGATTACCAGGAGCTAGGATAAACGCTATGGTTGTGCAATCAGGCACAACGTCAATTATGATTTATTGCAGTCGTAAATCAGGGAAGTCTTTCATCTACACCGAAAATATGTACCATGTATTATCATATTTTCACCATTCACTAAATCTAGGGAGCAAATATCTGGCTATCTGATAATTAGAAATTAAACAATAATCATTGTCATTAATCATTCAGACTTGATATTAAAGTTCAAAAAATAATGGAACTTCAACCATAAATGTACTTAAGACAATGGGAACTCACACTCTCACTCAGTCAAGCAGTTGTTGCCAGTAGAGCCTGTGGTTCTGATGCAGGTGGTGTTAGAAAGGGCTCACACCTGAAATAAATCCCCTATATACAGGCACTCATCAAACCAGGCTCCTCCCTCCTCCTGCTTCTCCTCAGACAGCTCCTCCTCCAGCCCTGCTCCTCACAGCACGAACACTGACTTTAGATAGGGCCATTTATGTTTTTGAGTCGGCCACAGTAGTTGTCCTGCACGCTTGGCACATGAGAGAAATTTCAGTTCTGCAACCTCATGGCTAGATACCACTAACTGCTACACTCTGGACCTTTAATGTTCACATTTGGTGCTGTGACGAGCACAAGCCTCTCCTCCATGAGTCGATGCACGCTTCCCTCTGCGCGTTGATATGTTTGATGGATGTTGTTTGGTTAAAAGAAACTAGTTCCTACATGAAACTGCTCAACTGCTGTTGGGTCTTTCAACAGCAATGTCTTTGATTTTAGCACTACAAGCCAAGTGCCATCTAGTTCCATTATATTAGAGAAAAGGCAGACATCTCTGCAGCCAATATCTTAAAATATCGATTTATGATTTTGGGTGAACTGTCCCTTTAAGCCCAAAAAGCTGCTATAAACAGCAATTTAAATATCCTAGTGAAGTACAAATACAAGTTAAGTGCTTTCAAACACAAGGTTAAACACAAGTAGGAAACCAAACACGTCAACAACACACAGAAATCTCTCAGAAGCCTACAGAAAAAATACATTATATTAGAGCATCAAAATACAACCTAATGATTCCTCTAAGTTGGAATAAAGTCCAAACATAAACCTCAGATGCAGCTGTCCGCCTACAATCTTGTGGGGAAATTGAGAGTGGAGAGTGTCTCTTAGCTGACAAAAGAGGAGTTTTTTTTCCATTACCAGCTAGTATGAAAGAAACCCGATGCATGATAATAGTCCATATTCAGTACTCCAACAATGAAAACAGTCTGTCTTTTGCAGCCAGTGAACTGCTGAAGATAATTGGAAAGCTATACCTTTGCTACTGACCTTGATCTGCGAAGGAGCGGTGGTGGTGGTGGTGGAAAAGTTTGGGGACATATAGACCCTTTTAAATAGTGCCCATATTTAGCATGTGGGTCAGGTTTTTGTCTGCTTGCAGACAAAGAGAGTGTCCTGATTAGAGGAGTGCAAGGCAAGAAAGACGAAAAGTGGGATGTGTGAATGGGCTCAGGGAGATGGATATCAGGCGGTCCCCAAAGGCTTTGTGTTGTACTCCTGTCTATTTCAAGAAGCTCTGCCACTGTCACAAAGGCTTTTGGCCTAAATACTGCTTTATCTACCTCATTTTATGCGAACACAATGATGTAGTCACGTGCTGATGAAAATGTGCATAACATTTCTGCATAATGTATACACATTTGTGTCATACGTGTATTATGTACTCCTTCGAGGATTTGTATGAATTCCTGTCCTTCAGGTAGTGTTAGCAGTTCAAACTAAAGTGGTTTGCATGTTATGCAAGATTGTAATTATGCACCACAGCTCTCAGTTTTATCTCTGATTTAAACAGGAGATGCTGAAGGACGAGGTGCGGACGCTGACCTATCGGAACGCCATGTACCACAACAAGCATGTGTTCAAAGATAAAATTGTCCTGGATGTCGGTAGCGGCACGGGAATCCTTTGCATGTTTGCTGCCAATGCCGGCGCCAAACACGTCTATGGGGTGAGACAGACAGATTAACGATAAACAGATACACCACAGTTTCTTTTCTACATCAAAATCATACAACAGTTTCTGCTTTTGTTGAAATCTTTATGGCAGAGCAAAGCCGCACACTCTATTAAGGTCCAAATTAATATCATATCTGGCTCTGCTGTCACATTATCTCTCATCCGTGGCCTTTCATTCCCCATATGCACACACATATCGTACAAGTCCTCTTCAAATTTCACTGCTGGAAAAATGATCTTTTCATAAAATCCTGCTGTCTATGATGTAGAAAAACAAAAATATTTTTGAAATTGGTGCTACACGACGAACAAAAAGGACCTGCTGCAGAAGTAGAAAACCTACAACTACCAGAATGCTTTGTGATGCACCAGAACAGTAAACAACCCCGTTGATGGGTGACATAATGCAAATTTGTTTTGGCTTTCTTGTCTGAAAATACAATGTGATCTTATACCAACTTGTCATATTTTGCCGCTTGGACAGAAAGTAAAATGAAGTCAGTCTTTTGCATTACATCTTGATGAAGAAGGTGTCAGTGATAAAGCTTAGGCAACAAAACTACTTGGATATGGTAAGAAAAAGATTTTGGATGTTACCACAAAACACCTGGCTTTGAGTGGCACAAATGTGGCAAGGAGGGCCACGCCAAAAAAAAAAAAAAAAAGAAAAAAGAAAAAGAAAAAAAACTAACCTGGCTTTGAGTGCCACAAATGTATCTGGAAAGGCAGTAGTGTGTAGCCAAAAAACACACCCAGTGTTGAGTGGCGTAATTGAAGCTGGAAAGCATTTAAAAGACAGCAGCATGTTGCCAAAAAACACCTAAGATTGAGTAGCACAAACACTACTGAAAAATATTTGAAAGGCAGCGGCATGTTGCTGAGCATCTCATAATACTGCGGAATGGTTTAAATTGGAATTGGTGGAAAGCCTGGTGTATCACACACAGACACGAAACAGGGACACTGTCTGAACTGCTCTTTAATGCTCTGGGAGGGAGAGCTTGAAAACAACATGGCACCCATCTGGTAATGAACAAGATGGTAACACAGTGAAATAGTGAGCAAAAATATGTTCCTGATGACATTTTAACCCTTTAAAACCTGAGCAAATGCGCTTGCTTTCTTGCAAAAACATGGTAAGAGGGTGTGATAGAGATGGGATCATGACAGCAATCACAATAACATAAACTGAAACAGTAGACTTTCCTAAAGAGGGCAATGAGTATCTTAACAAAAAATTACCCAAGTATTAGTGAAAATTTACAAGAAAATTAACTAAAAGTCAGCCAAAAGAAAAGTAATTAAAAACAAAAACAGGAATGTAAGGAAGTGCTAAAACAATAAAAAGGGAAAAAATCTGTAACATGATAGTTGTTGTGAAGTTGTAATAATTTTTATCTTTTTATTTTTTATCACATTTTCAGGTCATTCTCTTTTCACCTTTTACTAATTCTTGCAATTTAAAGACCATTTCTTGCCAATTTGCTCTTTGCCCCTATTTCCCATGTTTGCAAAAACCAATTTGCTCACATTTTAAAGATTTAACAGCTTGTGAAAGGCGCTGAAATGCAGGATTCACAGAGCAAAAGACAATAGAGTTGTATATATTTGATCACTACCGTCTTGTTTTACCATTTGACGGGAGTTTGGTCTGAGTTTGAGAGAGAGAGAGAGAGAGAGAGAGGGGCGGCTCTCTCTCTTGATCTGCTGCTGTACATTTTGTGTCCGTTGCGGCAGGCGTAAAAGAAATGAGAACGCACAATCAGTAGTTCAAGCAACAGCTTGAGAGCCAGAGAAAATCATATCATCCAGTAAGATCTTGCTGGCAATAAGCAGTAAGATCTGGGAACTGACACAGTTCATTTACACGTTATACCCACACAGTTTTGATACAGACCTGATTTGAAATCGACAAAGTATCCCTTTAAGGGATAGGTTTGTGTGCTCATCTCTCTCTTAGACAATCTTACACACACAGGTAGGCAGTAAGAGATATACAGCTCCCCTCGTCACAGGTTTGCCAGCAGTGTCTCCCACAGTTATGTATGATTCATATACTGTATTACACTTATGGATCGGAGAGCAGAATGATTTATTGGTTTTCATGCTGCACAGGATCTGAAATGAGTGATCATGGACATTAGTGTGTGGATGGATTGGCAGGCTTTGATTAAATCTGCCCCTCCAGTATTACCCCAAAGGTTAACCTACTGTATAGGGAGAGAAAATGACAGCGAACACCACTGCAGATCAGGTTGTTTCCAAGCTAAGGAATAAACATATTTGTCATAAATTATTAAAACAATGGAAATTGGCATTGTTACTCAGAAACAATGTAGATATTGGGATAAACAGTTTCTGTGTCCTTGTGCCCTCAGATTGAATGTTCAAGCATATCGGAATATTCTGAGAAGATTATCAAGTCAAATCACCTACACAATGGTAAGTCGAAGCAGTTTTCCATCTCTACTATATTTCTCATATCCATCTGTCTGAATGCAGAGCAGCGCGATGACATCTGGATTAGAAGTAGCGTGAAAAATCTGCATATTTCCATCATTACCGTCACACCCGACAACATTAGTCACAGTTCTAATGGTTAACTGGCAGCTCGCCTCTGATGTCAAATAACCATAATCCCTGCTATCAATCATAATTCCCTCAGTGGTGCTAATTGCAATTGTAAAATGCCACCCTGAACTTCACAGATGGAGGACTGTCAACAGATGGTGGGTTTCATAACGTGTTCATTTGACAGCAGGCTGCTTTTTGTTTCTTTTACATGTAGATTTCAGGTGTTTTGAAAGGTAACCTCAGCGTTTTTCACCGTAGTATCTGACATTTTTGCATTGAAGTGACTAATGGGAACAACCATTTTAAAAATGTGTCCAGTATTGAGTAGAACTGAAGCCAGCAGCTGCAAAACACAATGCCTGTCAGTGGCAAAACAAGCACTTTAGTGGAGGTAATTGACGATGCACAAGTGCCCCAAGTGGTTACACTGAAGCTTGTTTCGTGGCTACTGGCTGCAGTGTCTCGCTCAACACTGGACTGATTTCAGAAAATGTTTTTCCCACTTGTCACTTGTGTACAAAACCATAGGAAAATATGATCCAGGTTGAAAAATACCTTTTAAGATGTCATGTGCAAAGCATGCAGTTATCAAAACAGAGACAAAATTCCCTTTTTTAAAGTCTGTCTCCCAGTATCTTCATATCACGGGTCAAAGAGGCCAGATTGCAAAAAGAGACAAATCCATGGATAAAACAGGGAGCCATGCGATGAGCGCAGTAATTCAGATGTGCTAATTTACAGCGGTCCCAAAGCACAAAAACTACATCATCTGAGAGTAGAGCTATTGTCCGATTTGCATTGATGTGATGAAGATGCCAAGGAGTAATTTGTTGCCTGCTGTTTTTTCGTGGCTCTCCACCCCGCAGTCATTACCATCTTCAAGGGCAAAGTGGAGGAGGTGGAGCTGCCTGTGGAGAAGGTGGACATTATCATCTCGGAGTGGATGGGCTATTGCCTTTTCTACGAGTCCATGCTCAATACCGTCATCTTCGCCAGGGACAAGTGGCTGGTATGATGCTGGAGGCTTGTGGAGAGCTGGGCTTATAGTGTGTGTGTGTGTGTGTATGTAGCTGGACCAATAAGGCTTTTGACACATAAACACACCAGACAGTGATGAAGTAGAGAATTTACTGTACGCTTGCATGGATGTGTCTGCTGCTTAGATGCTGAGGTTATATATAAATGACACTGTTTCTCATCTCAGTAGCTGCCTACCGGCTTCAAACTCACTATGTGTGATCTTATATTACACGCCAGGTGTGCAAAGAGTAAAGGTGATGGATGACCTGTATGTGTGTGGTTGTGTGTGTGTGTCCGTGTGTGCATATTCAGAAACCTGGAGGCCTGATGTTCCCTGACAGAGCGGCTCTCTATGTGGTAGCCATTGAAGACAGGCAGTACAAGGACTTCAAGATCCATTGTGAGTAATTATGGGAGATTTGTTTTTTTTTTTTTTGCTCTCACATTTTGTCTTTCTCTGTTTCCCACTCAGCTGTGCAGTGCATAATTAATGACCACTGCGCAGACAAAGTAAAATCACACTCCAGTTAGATCTAAAATCATGCAGGCCAACTTTCTAATAAGCCATTCTTAAGAAAAGCCAAAGCTAAAAGAGCTGTGAAAAATCAGTTTGGCTGATGTATTACTGCAGACTGTGAGAAATGACAAAGTCATTAATAAAAAGGTCATTGGTTTGTCACATTTTAATAAGCCAGAAAGAGTTTCTCCTCCAAAACAACCTCTCAGGTTTGGGTTTAAAGTAGGGTTGTCAGTGTTAACGTGTTAATTGCGATACGATTAAGACAAATCGGGTAATAATTGCTTTACGTCTACAATATGGACTTAATTTTTGAAATGCAAAATAATGGAATTAAAAGAAAAACATTATCATAGATGCAAGGAATTAACTAGTGAAATTCTGTGATTAATCATGAGATTAAAAAACTTATTTGACTGCTGTAGTTTAAAATCTTAATAACATATTGATACATTGATTTTCGCCAGCAGCCCCTTTGTAGACTGGTTAAAATGTCTAGTTAGGATAGCTTAATTGGACATTCATCAATAACATTGACTGGACATTTACAGAAAAGGTAGCAAATTTTCCTTTTAATACATAATTTTTATTTGTGCATTGATCAGTAACAATCCATTACATCCAATATGGGCTGTTGTGTATTTTTTTTAGCTAAGTTATTTAATATTATATATATTATATTATCATCCCTCGAAGATATCAGTTATTTAATCATGAATTCCTCACTTTGTGCTACACTGGCTGTGAAAGTGGAGTTCACCTGCTTATAAAGCTGTGCCAGCAGTGCCCAGGCATACCAGGACGTGTACTGGAGCGAGCTTTAAAACATAGCATTCGATGACAAAAATAATCAATTGTCATCTGCTTTCTCGGCCCTGCTAGTCCTCCTTTTCTTTTTTATGGTTTATCTTCAGAATCCCTAAAAAAGGTCTCCAGCACACCTCTGTCCAAGTGAGGAGTAAAACTTTTGTGCATCGTAACACACACGCATGGGCTTTCCCAGCAGCAGCATCCAACAAAAACTGCCCACGCTGATATTCATAGCTGCAGAATGATTCAGTTTGTGTTAACATAGGAGGACTTTTGAGTCAAGGCATCACCAGTTTGTGTTCTCAGCAGATCAGGTCCTGGAAGGTCCCTGTCGGACCCTGCAGCCTCCCTGCTGCAAATCTTTGACCAACCAAAACATCCTCTTCACTTATTTTTTAATGCAAAATTTAACTGCACAACAGCTGTTAGCACAGACAACAAGGTCAAGGTCATGTTGAATTAACAACGAGATGGGGATGTGACAAATCAGGGAAGGACGCATCACGACTGAGGCAAACCAGAAGCAAACATGGGTGTCTGCATTTTCTTCATCATCGTTTTCAAAGTCTCAACCAAAACACGAACTTGCAGTTTTCAAACTAAAACAGGATTGCTAGTATTTTCAAATGCCTTTTTTTAGTGGTTTGAATACACTTGAGTTGTGTGAATGACAGGCATTAATGAAGCAAAAGTTAAACATATTGGTGCCGATGTTAGTCTTAGTAAGTCGTACCATAAGTAAACCAACAAGGTGCCTTTATCCTGCAGTACATTCTCTGCTCTGAACTCCCTGCATGTGTTCAAATAGTTTTCACAGCAGGAGCGCTGAGCTTAACATTGTGATCCAGATCAAAGCACCAATATTAAAGGTGCCATTCACTCTTGAGCTCGAAGCATCGAATCTGGGTTAATAACTCCAACCGAGTTTCCTTTTGCTGCGCAGGTGGCCTTTTCTGTTCTGTTCCATCCACACATGCACATAAAGGTTCAAACATTCATATAAATCCCAAAAGAATTCAGTCTATCCAAACCTCTAGCGCTCTTATTTTTAGTTTCTCTTTGCGTTGGTGGCATGTTCCACCTTCTCATCGCTCAGACTTAGTGTTTGGCCTCCTGACAAAGCAAGGTGGAGTGGAGGGACAGAGGGAATGGGGGAGGGAAAGCCTGCTCAGTGTGTTTTCAGCCCAAATTATGATTTAAAAAAAAAAGCCTGCCAGACATGGTGGAGGAGGCGGAGGAGGCCAGAGTCTATTTTGAGGAGGCCTTGTCTTTCTCCACAGAGGGGCTGGATAGACAGAAAGACAGCGTGAGTGCAGGACTGTTTTTCCTGGCAGGGTTAAGTGCTTTATTTTATTTTCTCTCCTACCTTTTTTTGCGCTGACAGCTTGGCAGGAACAGAGAGAACAGAGCTATGCAAGTGTGAGAAAATTCAGAAAGTAAAAATCCAGAAAACAAAAATCTTTGTGCAATTGTATTCACAAACCGTTTTCATTCTCTGATACCGATGCTCAAGGTATTCTATAGCATGAGTTTGAGATGCACTGGGCTTTCAACCAACTCCACTTCACTCAACTTCACCCAGGAGACTTCCTTTTGTGTCCAGCCATTTCCAGCAGTAACCGTGGTGACGAGCAGCTATTTCTTAATCAGAGATCAGCACATTTCCTGCTGTGGTTGCGGCAACAACAAGCAGCAGTTTTTAAGGCAAAAGTTGGACCATTTTTGGCGGTGGTTGTGGCCACAATAGCTATTTTTAAGAGGCAAATGGGCACATTTAAAGTGGTGGTTGTGGCGACAACAACCGGGTGTTATGACCCAAAACATGATCTTTTCCCAGCCATAACCAAGACTTTTCTGTGACTTGACTTAACTACACATTCACCACAGTATAAAGAAACGGTTCACTATTTTCATTTTTTTCCTCATGAATTAATGCTATTGGTCCCCCTCTACGTCCATCAGTGGGCTTTACTATTCTCAATGATATATTTAAAAAAAAAAAAAAAACGCTTGTGGCTAAAGCTCCTATCCCCCTTGGATCCTTTTAAAAACACCATTTTTTCCTTGAAAAATAGCAACTTCGGAGAGAAGAGGTTTGTGCCTGACAGCAGCGTTATGAAACATACAAATGTAACAAATTTCTGGTTTGCAGAAAGTAACATTTGTTCTGGCAATTGGGTTTTTGTGTCTTATCTAGTATAAAACCAAAAGTCAGCAACATTTTAATCAAGCTATGTTCCCAGATCTTAGCAAGTAGTTTTGGTGAACCTTTGTTATCTGTGAAGTTTATTTTGAAAAGACATTGTATGAATTTAATGAGAGGAAACTGACACATCCAATGTTGATATTCACGAGTGCTGTATTTGTTTGTGCATGTGCAGGGTGGGAAAACGTATATGGTTTCGACATGAGCTGCATTCGCAATGTGGCCATCAAAGAGCCTCTGGTGGATGTGGTAGATCCCAAGCAGGTGGTGACGAACGCCTGCCTCCTAAAGGTCAGTCTACGTCCTTGTGTACGAATCTGTGCAGGGCGAAGGAGTGTACTCTGGGAAAGCCTGTGTGTTTGAGGAACACACCAAAACAAACAAGGTTTTTCATCTTTTGTGTTCTGCTACCAGATACATGCATCCAAAAAGAAGTTAGAGACGACAAGTCTCTGATCATTCCCAGTCTGCCGAGTCTATTTTCTAGTACATAATAAAGGTGTCTGGGGAGCTGTAATAGTCTGCAGCTCTGTCTCCATGCTCAAACAGTGGCTTGTCTTTCATCTCACAAATGAACAGAGGATAAGAGCATTCAGGGAGGTGATAGCTTTTTTGTTTGTCCCCTCTACCTTTCATTTCTTTTCGCTGTTCCCTCTCTGTGCTGTAAGTCATGTTTTTTTTTCCATTTCGATTATCCGATTTCTCCCTTCTCTCTCTCCTTTTTTGTTTCATGTCAGTTTCTAGTCACATTTCTCTTCTCTTCCTTCTTAATCACGGCTTCTTACCCTTCATCTCCTGTCACATTTTAAGCAATGTCAAGCCTCACTAGTTTGAGGGAATAGGGAGGTCTCACTCTGTCTCTGCCTCTGTGCGATGGTGAAATGTCACACAAGAGCAGACATTGAGTCACCAGAGGGAATAAAGTGGACTCTCTGTCTTTTATGAGCACCAAAGCTCCTTTTGTGTTCAAAAAGGTGATTTATATGTGTGTTTGGACAGGTGGTTACTACACTCTTAGAAATAAAGGTTCCTGAAGGGCTGAGGTCTTTGAGGGTTTGGTGTAACCAGAATGTCCAGCTGGTCATGCCAAAAGCATCTTTGATGGACATTTGCCAGTTCATTATATTCATCATAAAATAAAATCTCTTAATGCATATTATGGAACCCTCTGAAAGGGATCCGTGTGGTTCTATTATGGGGGCAAGCCAAAGAACCCTGGGTGGTTCTAGTAAGCACCATCATTTCAAAGAGTGTAGGTGGTTAGTGACATGCTGGTCTGAACATTCATTCTCACCATCTGTATGTCTTTCATATGAATGCATTCAGGGCTAATTCACCCCTTTCACACCCGCCGCCAGCCACATCACCCCATCTTAAATCAAACTGCCACTCATTCCTCGCACGCTAAAATTACAAAGTCGCTCCCAGGGAGTTTTTTTTTCTCCTCCTTCAATTTGCTGTATATGATACTGGCCTGCTATCATTGGAGAGGACAGAGGTGTTAAATCACAATCTGTCATGCTGATGCCACATGGCCGAGCGATCCGTAGCCCAATAGGCCGGGCGAGATGAACAGTGTGCGTGTTCTCCATCCTCTTAAATGCAACATTATGCATGACCGGCTCCACTCCTATTTTGGAGCAACAGAGATGCCTGCCAGGTAACAAAATGTGATACTTAGATTTGTAGCCATATTCATCAGGCAGCGCTTGATTTAGACACGAGCAAACACACACACAGACACACACACACACAGCTTCCCTCCCTTGTAGACTTGAGGGAGGACACCCACACAGCATGTGTACTGTGAGCAGGCTTCGTTTGCCAGCCATGATTCAACCTGTGGGCTTTCACACGCACACACACACACACACACACACACACACACACACACACACACACACACACACACACACAGTTATCATGGTGAATAATCAAGCAACGATTGACATATACTGTACATGTACTGCATGTGTGTGTGAGAGATGGCAAATGGGTGTGACATCTTGTGTCTCTGCTTCAACATGTACTGTGCTGTTTTCCTGTAATATTTCATGAACTGAAAAGCACAGAGACCTCTTGAAAAATTCAATACTCTATTTTTTGCAGGAAGTGGACATCTACACTGTGAAGCCAGAGGACCTGTCCTTCACCTCAGCCTTCTGCCTGCAGATCCAGCGCAACGATTACGTGCATGCCCTGGTCACTTATTTCAACATCGAGTTCACCAAGTGTCACAAGAAGACTGGTTTCTCTACCGGTGAGTAATTTCTCCTTAAAGTTATTTTTTAATACGCCAACGTTAGATTTTCTGTATATTCTCTTACTCACACCAAATGGTGTCTAGCGACAGCGCTTTTTGCTTCTTCTATCAAAAGAAGGTGGTAATGGGAAAAAAGGAGTAAGTTGACATTTTTAAATTCATACACTTAAATTATTTTTTTTTTCAGTTTTCTAAATTAGAGCAGAAAATGTTGTCAGATCATATAAAACTTTGAGCAAACTGTAAGTCAATCATTTCCAAAGCAATCTTCTATCCAGTTGGTCACTGGAGCCTCAAAAGCTGTGCAAATAACACCAAAATATCTTCATGGCTGGATACCACTAGAGGTAAATAAGAAATCTTTTTCTTTATTATTTGATATAAACAACCCTTTAAAGGGATAGTTCTGAGTTTTTGAAGTGGGTTGTATGAGGTACTTTTCCAGCTAGTGTGTTTCTAACATAACACCCACTAACATCTGGCTTTTGAATGCAACGAGAATTCACACATGGGTCAAATGACTTTGCAGTAAGCACAGGTTTTTATCGCCTCCGGCTTCGATTGGCATTGATAAAAACACAATACATGTTAATTTCAGGTCCTTCACCAACCAAGATGCAATGATTCGCCATTGCTAATTACCATCCATCTCCACCTAAGCAGCGCTCAAATGTTATTCCAAATTAATCTGCACCGAGTTTGAAAGAGAGATTGAACAAGTAAGACTTTTATATAAAGAGATGAAACCCCTGAAAAGTTCTCAAAGAACTCTGTTCCTGCTACTGTTTACTGTTTACCTGTTCTCCTGCCTGTCCGTGATGTCACACAGACACACCAGCAAAACAACACACATACACAAAAGTTGACAGACAGGCAGACTCTTCTGCTGCAGCGGTGTGTTCACTGGCAGTGGGAATGCAGTCTAATGCTTATATTTAGCAGGTTTACCCATGGAGTAAAGTAATACACTGACTATGGATAAATATATCATACAAACCCAATTAAAAATATCCAAACTACCTATTGCAAGCTTTTAAAATCCACAAAATTTAGAGAAGAGTACATAAAAGTACATGTAGCCGGTAACACATACATTCAGTTTTCACACCCTACAGGGAAATATCCAACAAGTATTCCAAATTTCATTTTTAATCTTTGAGATCAAGCATTTTAAGTCGTTAATCAATGTCCATTAAAAAAAACAAACAAATAACCCCTGCACTTCAGCATCTTGGCTCTTGGCTACACTCTGCTGGTGTTACATGAGCCGACCCTGTGTTTGCACCGACAGAATTACCAAGCGCTTCTGGTAATGTGGTGTCGAGGACGCCTATTATAAGAGTTGCTAAGCTGTTATGTAAGCTTATGTTAATACATTCATGCATCCAGCACTTACATAATATTGTGTAGAGGAGGTTCTATGTTTGGCTGAGTCTATTGGGCCCAAGGCTGAGCATCACTGAAGGAGTTCTCTTCGATCAGCCTCTGTATTTCTCCCACAGGGTGAGTGAGTTTCAAACGCTCTGCTGTTAAATTTGTTCCATGTTAACATGCCCAAGGGAGCCGAGTGTCCACTGAAACCAATACGTTTTGTACATTTTATAATTTCTCACACTCCCCTCAACTTTCTTTGTCCTTTCCTCACTGCTCCTTTTCTGTTTAACCTCCGTTCACCTTCCTTTTCTCTCTATATCATGTTCCTTTTTATGTCTGTCTCTTGCTGGTGTTCATGTGTTCTTCCCCTCCACTCCTCCTCTCCTCGACCTCAGCTCCAGATGCTGCCAGCACACACTGGAAGCAGACAGTGTTTTATTTAGAAGACTACTTGACTGTCAAGAAGGGGGAGGAGATCTTTGGCAGTATCACTGTCAGACCCAATGAGAAGAATGTGGTAAGACCCATAAAAAATAGCCACAAAATTCTCAATAGATTAAAATTAGATGAAAAAAATGTAATATTCAGTTTTCTAATAAATGCAGCGAAGTAAAACGTACAATTTTTACATCAAGTAGAAGTATAAAATAGAATGATATTTGAATACTCAAGTACAAGTAACTCAATTTTGTATGTAAAGGGAACTTGTGTTGTTTCTATCCAAGATTTGAATGATTAAATATTGTTTTGTCTTTCGTAGCGTGACCTGGAGTTCACCCTGGAGTTAGACTTTAAAGGACAACTGTGTGAGGCCGCCATTTCCCACGACTATAAAATGCGTTAGGAATGACGACAACCAACCAGCTATCCTCAGCCCCTCTTGACACACTCGGAGAGGGGGGGCGGCACAGGCTCTCCATCGAGCATTCCAGTTGGCCAGCGAGGGCGAGCAGACGCATCTGATTGGATGCCAGCACCCAAGTGATGTCATCAGACTGGGCAAGTATCTATCAGCAATAGTGCCATCACCTGTACCAACTTGATCGACTCGGGCACATCGTTGAATGTAACATCCTAAATGAACTTGATTTTTGTTTTCTCTCACTAGTTTCTGGAAATTGCATTATTTTGAGTATAAGACGGAAAGCTGTTATGAGTCGTTATATTGATAGTGAAGCTAATTGAAAGCACCAATCTGCATGATGTTGAGAGGGGTACAGCACAGTCATCATCTGTTTTTCCTTTTTTTTGAAAATTACTTATACACTGTGTAATTGTATAGAGGGTTCAGTAATCAACTGTGTTTTATTTTGATATTTATTATTTGCATGTTTTTTGCTTCTTTGATTTCAGAAAGATGTGAAATGTAATTTCTTTATTTCTTTAATTAAGGATAATTGAGAACAAAATGGACTTTGGTGCCAGAATAAAACAGAAAAATGCCTCAGAACAGAAACAAACACAGATGCAATACGTCATGGGACACTTTGTCTTGATTGGACAAACAAACAATGTGAAAAATAACAATGAAAAGGGTGATGAATAAAACGTCAAAGAATCAGATTTTTCTCTTGTGATTTTCATTTAAACAGCCATTACAATGAAATAATTTAGTTCAGTTTTAGCTTCAGCCATAAAATATAACTACATCAACATATACTGCATCAGACATACAGAGAGAATTTATTATTGAAAGCTAGTATTAAGTTATGAAAAAGCTACAGTATATTCATGATTTCTCTCTCGGGTGTTATCGAAAGTAATTATAATACAGGATATGTTTGTATTTTTTAAATCTTATAGACAGCACTACTGTGATTTGGCAACACAGCATTATTTACAGGAGATGGTGCAGCACCTTAAACTTCTCCTCTGAGCCTCATCATTTAAACTAGACTGTAGTTTTCATGTTTACACATGCAGCACAGTCCTTTATGTCGACCTAAGTCCAAGAATGACTTCACTGTTGTCTTCAAACTTTGCAAAAAGTGATCTAGAACTTGGGAAACTGAGCAAACCCTTCACTTGCAGCAGGCTTTCTTCTTTATAGGCTGAGCACTCAGAATGACTGTTGTGTCTCTCACCCTGTCCTCCTGCTCCAATAGCACTCTGAGCAAAGACAGAGACACAGACAGAGGAACACTGCATTAGCCAAAGGTGTTAACACTAAAGATTAATCTCCTGACAAAAGGTCATAAGCACAAAATGCCATAACTTTATCATCCATCTGATGACTGGAGTGCAGCACGTCTCATGGATGGATTACTGAAAGGGGCCTACCAGGCACAGGCCCAGGGGCCTTAAGTGTCAGGGCTGGCCTACACCTGCAAAATGTCACTCAAGTAACAAGTACCGACCAGGAAGACACTCAAATTGACCTCAAAGAGACATGAAAGGACAATAAAGACACAAAAAGACCACAAAGACATGCAAACCAACTGCAAAGAGACACAAAGAGACTCACAACCATAAAAAGGGGCAAAACAACCACGAAGGCACTCAAAATGACCAAGAACAGACTCAAGACTACCTCAAAGAAATTTAAAAAAAGACAACAAAGAGACAAAAAAATCACAAAGGGACTCAAAACAACTACAGAGATACACATCTGGACCAGGAAGAGACTCAAAATTACCTCAAAGAAATATAAAAAGCCTACAAAAAGATGTAAAACCACTACAAAGAGACAGAGACTCACAATGACTACAAAAAGGGGCAAAATAACCACAGACACTTGAAATGACCACAAAAAGACACAAAGAGACCACAAAGAGACACGTAATGACCAGGAAGAGACTCAAAATGCCCACAAAGACATGCAAAACAGCTGCAAAAAGACTCACAGAGACTCGAAAATGTAAAAAGGGGAAAAATAATCACACAGAAAACCACAGAGGAATGCGTGTAGACCGTATGGTTTGTACCTTGACAGCTATTCCTTGATTCCCATCTTACCTGGCCAGGTGTGTCAGGGACTCTGTCACATTCTTGCCAGTGTAGGCGCTGACCTCAAAGAATATCACCTTGTTTTCCTGCAAAGGACGTTCACACAGAGTCGAGAAATTCAACAGAGACACACTGACGGTCATAAGTGGAGCTGTCAGCAGTCACATCTGGATCAAAACAGAATTATGATTTTGAGTGACGTAAAATGATCCACGAGCGTTGAATTAAACTCACATAAGCCAACTGCTCAGCTTCCTTGAATGAAACCTCCCTGTCTTCATCCATGTCCATTTTGTTGCCCAAAAGGAGGATGGGGATCCCTTCTCCTGCTGCTTCCTGAAAAAAAACAAAAAACAAAAGACAGGTGTAAATCATGAAATTAATATGGGCTCGCTGACATGGCTTACTAGGACACTTGAGTAGAAACTAGCCAAATTTGAGGTTATGAATAACAACTGTGTTTTTCTTACTATACCAAAATGTCTGTTTTGAACATTTCTCAAATGAAAAATACAAATACAAAAAAATTACCCCATTTTAAGACTAAAAGTCAAACATTTTGGGAAAATACAAATGATAAAAACCAAGTACCAAAAGGTATCAAGTAAAAAAAAAAGTGTGTGTGTTTAATGAATGAACTGCCATAGTCTTTCAAATCTATACAAGAAGAAAACAGAGTCCTCGGGTCAAAGGTCAGACCTGGACGTTGATGAGCCAGGGTCGCACGGCCTTGAAGCTCTCCTCCACTGTGACGTCGTACATCACCACCACGCCGTCCGCTTTGCGAAAGAACTGCTTGGTTATGCTGCGGTACCTGTGTCAAGACGGAGTTTACCGTCACCACACGGAAAACAACTGCGAGTATTGTACATGTTAAATACTACTACTACAGTACAGAAGAAAATAAAAAGATACAGCCAGAGTCTCAGCAGGTAAACGCACCATCACACACTTCTAGTGGGTCGTAAGTGATGAATGAGATAAATACTAATACTAAAATAGTATTTTAAGAAAATCCTGCATTGCATACCTTTATGCATGGTTCCTAATAGTGTATGAAAAACCACTTTAACTGTCTGAATTTGAACTAATCAGATCATACTTTTAAATAATACACCAATTATAAGTTATTATGTGTTGATTGTAATATCCTGTTTTAAATTTAGCACCAAAATAATGATGTGCTTTTGTTACTATTTTTCTTTTAAAACTATTTTAATTTGTGAAAGCAGCAGAAGTACGTTCACATATGTTTACATATCACCATATTTATTCTTTTACTGTAACTATATCATCACAGCTCAAGAAGTAGTACAAGAGAAAAAAATCACAATGAAAAACAAACAAATAAATAAATGAACCCAAACCAAAAAACAACATAAAAAGAAAAATAGGTAAATAATTTGGTTGGGGTTGGGGAGACTCATCAGGGAGTTAAACGTTTTTTTAAAATTATTTTTGAGTGTACTGCAAACATAATACGGTATGATTAAATTTAAACTGATGGAAACATAACACTTCAAAACAATGTCCTAAAAACTGTCATGACATTTTATTATTCACACTCTTTTCACACTCTCACAGTCTTTTGCTATGTAGCAACTGGTCAATAATAATTAATGTTAATTTAAATCTCTTGATTTTAAGTTGATTTTTTAGTGTTTTATGTTTGCATTTGTAGACATTTAAAATAAACAAATTACATAATAATGGTGGAAAAAAGGCAAAGCGAACTAAAAGACTAAAAAAAATAAAGAAGAAAAAAACCCTGATGATGTGTGTATGTTGGCTTAGACTATTTTCTCAATGAATTTGCAAATCAAAGTTATATTTTGGGTTTAAACACCCAATGGCCTTACTGGTTTTACCTAATATAGATACATAGAAACTTACCTTTCTTGACCAGCTGTGTCCCACAGCTGCATGGCTATCTGCATATTGTCCAGGGTGAGTGTCTTCACACTGAAGTCAATACCTGATCAATACACAACAGAAATCAATGTAATATAACCAGGATAAACTGATAATTCCTAAGTAGAATATTTCTCGTGATGATCATCTCTCATATTAATTTAGAGCAACAAATACAAAAACTGCCACTAGGGGGTCTTGCGAGGCGTGATGCTGACTGTGTGTGAAAAATAGGGGGACAAAGTGGAGATAACAAGGCTGGAGTGAGGATTGGGAAAGATGAAAGCGAGGAGAAAAATTCATCACAAGTGACATAATCTGCAGTACAATGTGTGCCAGGGCTCTTAGACAGGCAGTGTGACTTCACAAGCCCTTTCATGTGATGCTAAGTCGCCCTCCGATCTTCTGTGTTAGCATCCACAAACACACACGCCGTTCGAATTTGTTCAAAACAGCCTCTGATACATTCTGCACACAATATTATTACAATGTTTCTCTTCTCACCCACAGTAGCAGTTGTGGAGGGGTGGAAACGGCCCTCACAGAAGGAGCGTAGCAGGGATGTCTTGCCTACACTAGAGTTTCCAACCATGACAACTTTAAACAGGCGGTCCGGAGCAAATAGTGCCTCTTCTTTTGTCTTCCGGAGGAGATAAATAATAGAAAAAGACAGAGAGACAGAAAAAGAAATAATGTTCATCTAGTCTATTACCTCTGTAGGTAATAACATTAAAATATTATTATGCTTTACCTTATTTTCTGTCAAATATACAATGTTACAGTGTCTGATGTTTGTAGTAACCCCTTGAAACCTGAGCAAATTGGCTTGATTTCTTTCAAAAACATGGAAAAAAGCAAGGAGAAACTTGAGAGGAAATGTCCCAAAAATTAGCAGAAATTGTAAAAATACAAAAAAATTACCCAAAAAATAAAAAAAAAAACAAAAAAAGAAGTAAACAACAATCTTAAAATAATAATATTTCCATAAAATAATTTCACATTAGATTAGATTTTTCAAAATCTACTAATTTCTAGCAATCTGTGGGGAAATTTCTTGCCAAGTTGCTCACTGCTCAACCGATTTCCGCTAGAACATGTCTGCTTTGTAAAGATTTTGATTCAGAAGCTTTAGTCGGTTATTTTTTACAGTAGAAGTATACTCTGTTACAGTTATTTCCTGGCCAGAAGTAAAGTGCTATAAATAAATACAGGTATGAACCTAAAAATTAGCATAATATATAAAATGAGCTCCAAAATTGAGGACATACTTGCTGAGTCTCCTTCCCGACAGGCTGTCCTCTTGGAGACATGGGCGTCTTTTTCGACCGCGTCGAGCGGGATTTCCTCGCCAAAGGAGCTTCAGGGGCATGACTCGATGGTGGGGTGGCGGAAAGGTCTGCTGCCATGACAACACTTGTTTCAATGTCACTCTGAGCTTCGTCTTCTTCCTCATCGAACACCTCGTCTTCCTCCTCGCTGAGCTGGTGCAGTAAAGGCTGAGGCCCTCCTTGGAGCAGGTGGGGCAGGTGGTCCTCCTCGATGGAGATGACTCGACGGAGGGGCCACCCATCCGGAGGTGAGTCCAAAACGTCCTCCTCCACCCCTGTCTTCCTCCCAGTTTCCGCTTTCTTTGCTCTTTCTCTGTCTTTTCCCATCAACCGCTTAGTGGAGGAAATCTTACTGGGTGATTTTTTGGCTTTTGCTTTCACGTCCGGCACTTTGGGTGAAGCAGCGTTGGCGTAACCGTTGGCTAAGCTGGAGATTTTCTTTGCTGCAGGACGTTGTTGACATGCAGGGGCGCTAACGGTGGTGGTTGATGAGGGAGCGGTGGTGGTGGTGGTGGTGGTGTCATCCTCACTGCAGGAGGAGGAAGCAACAAACACGATTTGAAGGTGCTCTATAGGCAAAGCCTCCAAAGACTGGTAGGACCCGTCCACCAACAGTGGGGCTCTTCAGAAAACAGAGGAGAAACAGAGGATATACCGGGTCAATTCACTCAACCGGGATGAAAATCTAGAAATCTTTCAGATTTTAGTTTCATCTAAACAAAAAAAAAGTTCATTCAGTTGATTGTTGTGAGTGTTCAGAATCAGATATCCTCTGTTTTTCCTCTTTTGATACATGATTTTCACATCACACTGAGGCGGAAATTCCTCCTTAACACAGGAAACACTGATAATCGATTTGTGTTATTCAGAAGAGAAATGAATCACCTTTTTGCCGGCTGGCTGGCGTCATCGAATATATTGGCGAGGCCCGTTCTCTGCTTCTGCTTCTTTCTGAGTGAGGTCCGAGGCTTATTTAGACAAAGGGGATGTGTGTTTGTGTTAGAGAGGTATTTTATCAATCAGACGACACCACGATAGATGCTGCTGCAGTGCAATTAGATCAAATGTATACTCACTACACCGCAGCATATGTCTCGCTCATCTTTTAAATGTTTGTTCATCTCTCTGGGAAGATTGAAAATTGAGAAAAATGAGAAGTTTTTTGCAAATCCTTTAACTTACTTTGCAGCCAGATTTGTGAGTTATTGAGACACTGAACTTAAGTTGAAGCCAAAAAGATTAAAGCCGACCGGTGCTCAGGTTTGACATGTGCTCGTCGGATATCCTGATTGTACCTGAGGAGGTCGAGTTGCTTCATTAGACTTTGCTTCTCTCTCTGCAGTCCCTCCGTCACTCTGTACATTTCCCTGAGAAAAGACAGAATCGAGACAGTTGGTGTGCAGTCATAGTTAGGGGAAGTGTTGGGGCAGAGTCCCTGAGGAGAAAAAAGTCCTTTCCACCAGCCGATAAATGCTGGAAAAGTGTTTTTTTTTAACTAAAATATAATAATAGACATTTATTATGGATATGGTTAATTAAACTCACCATATTATCAGCACCCCAAAGCCATTCATGCTATGATGTAACAGACTAGCATGTTTAAGCGAATTCTGTGGACGTTTTGAGACGGTATCGCAGCACTAATGTTACTCTAGGCTAAGCGTGCACAAACAGACTCCAGGTGATTCTCAAACACCTGAACTTTTGGCCTCTGCCTAGATAAGTGCCCTCTTTGCAAGATGTTATATGGTATTTCTTTTAAAAAATTCATAGTTAAGTTGTTCATTTTGGCTCACGGCATCAATTCTTAATTAAAAGTGTGCTGCGTGTCCGACAACTGAATCTGAGTCGAGCCACTTGCCCTCCCTTTTCAACGTCCCTTGTTACAGCCAGATAAGGCACACAGATCGAGCGCCCTTTGAAGCAGCATCCACGTCTCTGAACTGCCTTCACATACAGCCGGGAAACGATAGCGTTTGCCCTAAGCCCTGGCTTTTTTCGTCACTGTTGAGAAATTAAACCAATATTAAAACAATACAGCCAGTCTAACACAGGCAAAAACCAAACATTCAGCTTAACAAGTAAGCAAGTCTGGCGTTAAGTCACACCAACACCCTCAAACTCTCTTATAAACCAAAACTAACCCTGACATAATGTTCATATCTCCCACACCTCGGCTCTCATTATTCAGTTAAATAATTCTGACATGTGGTGTGGTGCTAAACGAACATGCCATGTGTGAAAAAAGCGCAGAGGAGAAGAGTAGGATCACTGGCAGACATTTAGAAACAAACTGGTATTATGCACTTTGCCAGCGCACTGTTTTTTTCTTGCACGCACAGAGGTGCCCTTTTTTTAACTTGAGCACCTGCCTCATGACATGTCTGTGTACGGCACTGCTCAACGCCATTACCCCATGTTTTGACGATGTGCTATGCAGCTAAACAGCAACATTGGTTGGATAAATCGTTTGGTCTTTTTTGTTTAACCAACAATAGCCACAAAATCATTTAAAAAAAATACTAATTTTAGTGTATAGAACCAGCATATTTTCACAGTGGGTGAATTATCATTTTTCCAACCGAACCAGAGTTGGTGATTCGCTAAATAGCAGGAAGATGAACCATTTTGGGTTTGTGTGAGTTTTATTTTGTTTGTGTCGATTTTGAATGAGGTGTGTTTTACAATGTTGAAATTACTATTTATTTATATGGAGTCTGGTGGGTTTTGTGATAGCGACTTTGGGGCTGTTTTTGGTTAAACAACGAGGATCTTTGTCTTTAATAAAAAGGTCCATCTTTGTAGGGATTGTTTCAATAATCTTTTCAGACACATACAATAACAATCTGAGCCCGTCAGTGGCCAAAACAAGTACTTTTAGCGGATATAAACTGATGGTAGGAACATATCCCAAGTGTTTATATTGCAGCCTGGCAGCTTCTTTCACTACATAGGGGATCAGTTTCAAAAATATGCTTTTCCCATTAGTCACTTGGATACGAAAACATGGGAAAACAGGGTTCAGGTTGAAAAATACCCTTAACACTGGATGTTTAAGTTTATTTGACATGTAGAAAGTTACACAAATGCTCTTCACAATGGTAGCAGATACTTTTGTTTTCCCCCTTGGCAAAAAAATGACCTTTTTTGGGTGTTTACATAAATCTGTATCAACATTTTCTCAATATTCAGTAGAAGTACGAGTGTCTTTGAAGTCATTTAAGAACCTGTATTTACATTATGTTTCTGCTAAAAGGAAAAAAAAATGTAATAAGTGCATATACCCACATCTCTTTCTCCTGTTGCAGCCGGGCCGCCTGCTCCTGCAGCATGGCCAGCTGTTCCTGTGCCAGCACCAGCTCCTGGCTGGTGCTCTGCAGCGCTCGGGACAGCTCGTCGTTGGTCATCTTCAGCTTGATGTTCTCCACGTGGCTCTCCTGCTTCTCACTGTTCAGCTCGTGGCACTGGAGCTCTAACTGGAGGGAGAGGGAAATATTTGCAGGAATGAATTGCACTAATGATGGCTGAGTGTACTTGAGCTGGAACGCTGCTGTTTAAACCCCTCCCTGCTACACTTGTGAGCTCGAGGAAAGGATTAATAACATCTACTTTACCATATTCACACACATTCTGACTTGGATTTTCATGTCTACAGATATAGTATTAGTTTTACTGTGTTCTGTATTTGTCAAATGTTTCAGAAGGTTGAATTGATTCTTGTTTTCCACCTAAGTGCAAGATTATTATCCATCTTGTGTTATTTTGTCCAGGTATCAGACACTTAATGTTAATGTTTTTGTGACCTTTCTATATATATTTAATGAAATTTAAGATAGATTTTTGGACAAATTGTCTATTTTTTATTCACGTGTTGCAGGTCTGCATAAAGGTACGTTTCTGTAGCCCTGTGCAGAATGTATGTTCATTTTCTTAACAGAATCTAACAGCAAGCATAATGTAAAAATTTTTCAAAATTCAAATTTTACACTATTTAATGAGTTTAAAGGTAAAAAATATTTATAAAATTGAAGTTCATTGAAGACATTTTACGGCTTTTAAGGACCTGGAGACACCTGTTTGTCATGGTTACACCAAGTCATCTCTTAATCAAATATAGTGATGATTTCAAAATGATGTTTAATCTCTGTCATGTTGTGTGGATGGCTGTTAACTTAACAGCTTGAGCCATCATTAGATATAAATGTGCACTCACCCTTTTCTGCTTCTGGAAAAGATGTTCCAGCTCCTTCTCCTTGGAAAATAGCTGGTGCTCCAGGTCCTGGCTACGCAGCTGAAGACGCTCAGAGTCCTTCCAAAGCAAAGATAGGTCAAAGGTGCAGTTCACCCCAAACTCAAAAATACATATTTCTCCTCTTACATGTGATGCTGTTTATCAGTCTAAATTGTTAGTGTGAGTTGCAACGTGTTTGAAATCTCTGTCATTGAGACGTCAGCCTTCTCTCGAATATAATAGAACTAGATGGCACTCTGCACGCCATTAATGTTTACATCTGGGCTGTCATGAGCACGAATTCATGTAGATGCACGTTTCCTTTGTTGAGTGATACTGTTGGCAGGTGTAGTTTGGTACAAAGAAAATAGGTCCTACAAACCGCTCACAACAAAGTCTATGGATTATCTTGAGTAACTGGGTCATGATTTATGGAAAGACACATTGCTACTGAACTTTGAGCACCACAAGTCAAGTGCTATCTAGTTCCATTATACAGGAGAGGATATCTCTAACACTCTGCATCTCACACCTAAAAAAATCTAGATTGAGATATAGCACTACGGGTAAAAGGAAAACTATATTTTTGATTTTCTGGTGAACTCTCCCTTTAAAGGTCAAATGGTTTAGGAGTAAACACAAGATTAAGGTCCCCTATAAGGGCCACCTTACAGATGTTATTTGATGCCAAAAGATTTGCTGCTCTAATCAGTTTCATTTGAGCTCTTGTACCTTTAGTATCAGCCTGTCCTTCTCGTTTTTAATCTGCGCCTCCATCTCTTCATATAAATAACGGATCTCGCTGTCATGTGTCGCAGCCTTCCTGCACAGAGACAGCAGAGACATTACAGATATTAAAGTAAGCGGTAAATCAATGAAAAGACATGCAGTGTGGCAAGGCGAGGCAAGGCAGAGCAGCATTGTTGTCGAGGTAAAGTTTAAGGCTGTAACCGTAATTACATGTAACTTGAGCACACACACCTGCAGACACACAGCAACTGAGCTTTATTTCCACAAGAGTACTGAGTGGTATTTAAATTGCCTCTGACAATTGCTAAGACCCAAACAGCCAATTAGTGAAGTCTAGAGGAATAACAAGCTGTTTCACAGTACCATGTAGTGCCAAGGGAAAACGATGCATGTTTTACAAACAGCTGAAATTACACTGACATCCTGTGAACACAAGGGCTGGGTATTGTTTAAAAAATTACAACACCAAAACCAGTACCGCTAAAATGATAGAGTACTTCATTCAAAGTCAGTAATCTGACAAGAGGCATTCATTCGAGTAAAATACCACCACCGCTCAATTAATGGCGTCTTGGCACGTTAAACTGCCAACTCTGTCAAATACACCATGCTTAATTCCAGCACACCACAGACTGCAGGAGTGAGCCAATCACACATCGCATTAAACTGAAGAATTCCTGCTGCAATTAGCTGTAGCCAAAATCATACAAATAGTCTTTTGTTTTTTTTGTTTTTTTAGATCTGGGTGCAAAAAGAGTGGGTGCACTGCCATTTGCGTTTTCGCGTTGGTAACCATAGTTAGCAGCCGAGGTGTAAATTGCTCTATTTAGAGTTTTTTGCACTTTACATCACCTGCTCCATTTATTTGGAGAAGAAGAGACCTCTGCATTTGCATCACATTTGCAGGTGCCCAACTGCGACATTACAAGGTAAAAACACAAAATAAATCAATTTCACATTAGAATCTGTGTTTTTCAGATGCTGTCATGGTGGAGGGGCTAATAACTACGGTGGCTGACGCAGAGCCAGTGTTTTGTTTGTCCGTTCTAGGCTACTGTAGACAAATGGCAGGTCAACATGGCGATCTCCACTGATGAGGACCCGGTCACTATGTAGATATAAACGGCTCATTCTAAGGTAACAAAAACACACAAATTCTCACTTTCAGGAGATAATACTCTAAAGAAAACAGTCTCATTACTATTCACTGGACCTTTAAAGGTACAACGTACCGCAACCAGGCCCTCGTGTGTACAAACACCTGCAATTTATCGTTATCTCCATACATGTTGCTCTGCATATCATAAAGGTTAATCTATGAAAGATACTAAGATATATTTCACTTTCATGTCCTCTCTGGCATCGCATAAATGGATTTCTGCAAGAGCAGAAAATGGTCCGACTTCAGAGCGTGCCTCCAGATTAGTGGTCATTTGACACGGATAAAGGGGTTGTTCTGTAGAGAATTACAGGTAAATCCATGCAAACGCTCTCGGGCTGCGGGCCCAGCATGGGGTAGTAGCATGTAAACACACACACACACACACACATACACAGAGTTATGTCACAGATTCTTTAGGTGACTAATGAGAGAGAAGAGCATTTGCCTAACGGGTACATAAAGTACAACACTTAAACGCTTTAAGTGTGGGAACCAATTGAGAAATGTGGCCTTTTCACCCATGATCCGCACAGTAAATAAACATTTCTTTAATCCCTGTGTTTGACTCTCCTTACTGCTTTCCATAAGTTCATGTTTTTCTTCCCTGTTCATTCCCTCCCTTCATCTTGTCCTTCTTACATCCCATCTTTCACACTTAGATGCAAGAAAAGAGAGTCAAACACCATATTTGGAGGGCATTTTTGGGTCATGAGTGCATACGTGTCCTGTCTTACTACCTTTGGAGGGCGCTCTCCATCTCCTTCCTCTCCTGGTGGGCCTCTTTGATCTGGTGGGTGACCCTGGCCAGGAACTCTTCAAAATTGGACAAGAGATGAGGCTCATCTCGCCGCAGCTGCGCCCAAAGACTGCGCACCTCGCCTGGACTGGAGAGAGGGAAAAGTATACAAAGAGAGTTTCTCTTGTCAAGTGAGGACTGTGGCGGGTACGCAGCAAAGTTTTCATGCATGAAAACGCCAGAAAATATAAAAGTTGGCAGTGATTACACTCACTCCTCAAACACGTTGCTGGCCCCCAGGCTTTCCATCAGCATACAGAAGTGGCCCTCCTCCTCATCCTCAGCTGCTGACAGCTTGGCTTCCCATTGGCTCTGATAAAGGGCTTCCTTGGCCCTAAAGACGGGGCTGGGGGCCTGATTTTGGTCATCGGCCACAGAGATCCTCCGGCCATGCAGGAATTGACCTGAGATTTACCCAAAACGGGTGGCAGTGTAGATGTGTTAATGGGTGGCAGCAGCACTTTAAGATCAACATGAGCGGCATGTGGCCATTAGCTTTATCTTTAGCTCGGGGATTTATTTCCAAATCATTTCATACTGCCATCTTTCATTTCAAGATGCATATGTGACACGCAGTCTGGAAATAAAAAACAGCTGCTGTAAATCAGATCTTGAAATTACAGGCTAAACCATTTTAGTGAGGCTTAGTAACTTTGAAAAGAACATATTATTTTCATACAGATTAAAGGTAAAAGTAAAAATTATTATTTTTGCTTAAATCAATGCACTGATTGCTGGACCAGCCTTAGTTGGTCTGTTATGACCAGTGTGTGACAGAAGCTGATGTTATCAACACACTGAACTGTGCTGAGTCACGTTGAATTCGACCATGTATGAACCTTAACTCTGTGGCTAATAGTTGCATATTGATTGATTGATGGGTGTATGTCATGAAATTACTGGTTAAAACTTAGATCCATGAAATAAGAATATGACAACATGGATTTTTTTATAATAAAATAAAATAAATAAATAAATACTATTAATTAAAATATATTGCTAAAGGTCCAGCGTGTAGAATCTAGGGGCAAATTTTGGACAGATTTGATAAATAATGTCTTTTTATTGGTTTATAATCACCTGAAATCAAGAATTATATTTTTGTTACTTTAGAATGGGCCATTTATATCAACATATAAATATATATCAACACAGCAGGTCCTCTTTCTAGGAGTCCACCATGTTGTTCTACAGTAGCCCTGAATGGACAAACAAAACACTAACATTACACAGGGTCATTGGAATTTTTGTGTTGGCCGCCGTAGTTCTCCAACACGATTAGGAGAAATTTCAGTTCTGCAACCTCACAGCTAGATGCCACTAAATACACTTTGAAATATGTGTGCAATATTAAATATCTAAAACACACCTTGGATGCACCAAATTATTTGATAATTCTTTAAAACAGCTTATTTGTAAATAATAATAATAATAAATTTAATTTTCAGTAGCCAACATAGTAGACTAGGCATTGACTGTAAATCCATAAAATGAGGTCCTAATGTTTAAATATATGAATCTGTCAATAAAAATTATTTTAATAGCTTAGTATTGTATACGCCATAAAAATGGCACTTAAGGCTGCCCTACATGTTAATGCAAGCCAAGTTTGAAATAAAACTCAGTTCTATATTTGTAATAGGAGGGCCCTGATATGTGTTTTCTTTAGCTTGGCCTGAGAAGCGTTAAAGACCCCTGATTTAAAAGAATAACAAAAGTAATTTTTTATTTTAACCCACTTCGAAAGCAAAACAGATGTTTGAACCTGCATATTCTTTTCCATGAAAAAGGATCAGTTACTTTCTCAATGTGCTACTTGACGGCATATTCATTTGTGATGTAAACTCCAGATCACAGTTTAAGCTGTATGGAGCGAGCTAAAGGCCTCTGGAGGCAGGAGACCTACTGAATCCGGAGGAGAATGCCTCCAGCGTGAGGTAACCGGTGCGATCTGTATCCAGAGAGTCAAACACGTCCTCCAGCTCCTCTGCAGACAGAGGCAGCTCTCTGTGGAGCCTCTGCCAAGAAAACATAAACACACAGGACGTTTAAAAGAGCCGCACCGAACAAGAGTAATCAGAAATAAAAATGATACACAGTTAATGGACACAGTTAGAAGTTAGACTAAAAAACAGCTTGATGTAACTTTTTATGACAACAATTAACAAATCAAGAAATGTCATGTAAAAATACTGAGCTTTAAATCTACCAAATCTGTCTCTATTGTTATAACTGAAGTACACCTAGCACAGAATAAACACTGGCCAACACAGCGGCTGTTTCATGTGTCATTTAACAAAGCTTTTCTGGGGAACCCTCAACAAACAACAACAGCAACAAAAGGCATGATGCTCACAAGGGCCCTGTCCTAATTAACTGACAACGCAGCTTGGACATTGTTAGCGCTTTGAAGAGACTTGTGTGTTTTGTTCCTGCCAGTAAAATGGTGTGTGTGTGTGTGTGTGTCAGAGAGACTGAGTTGAAGCTATACTCATAAACATTTCCATCAATGGTGCTACTCTGCCACTTCAGCGGCTGTTCGACAGTGTTGAGTGGGTGAAGTGCTTCTTTAACAATGGTGATACAACATAAAAAAAGAAAAAAAAAAAATCCACTAAACGTGACATTCACGGTTATTACAGCACCACCGAATGCTAAATTATGCCACAGGTAAAAGCGTGTCCTCTTGACCTATTGTTCTTCTTAGTGGAGGCTTAATGCATTCACACGGCATCAATGCATTTTAATAAAAGAATGTGACGCTTCATAAAGAACGAATGTGAATAGGAAAAACACACTTCTCTGAGGAAAATGTTTGTGCTTTAAAGTAAATATACAATCATATGAAGCTGAAACAATTGGTCCATTAATTAATTAGCAGAAAATTCAACAAAAGTAAAATGTATAATTTAAATAGGAAAAATTGACGGAGAAGTGCAGGGACAGGCATTCTGGGGGGAAAATGAGGGTAGGAAGGGTTTTTATTTGCATTTTTGAGACAAAGTTGAAAAGTTCAGAATAGTCAAAATGTTCACAAAAAATAAAGTTGCCATGTTGAAAATAAAGTTGTAATGGTGAGGAGAAAATTCAGGAGAGAAAGGTTTGGGTTTTTTTTGTAGTTTTAAGAATTAAATCAAAATGTTGAGAATAAAGTTAAAAATGTAAAAAAAAAAAAAAAAAAAAAAAAAAAAAAAGAATGAATGAAGTTGAATGAGAATGAAGTTTAAATAATTTTTAAAAAATACCTCCATGTTGAGGAAAAAAGCAATGGAAAGAAGTTTGCTTTTTTAACTTTGGAAAATAAAGTTGAAATGTTGAAAATAAAGTCAATGTGTTGTTTGAAAAAAAAAACGCTACCTCTTCCAAGTTTCCGTGGTTTCTCCTTCTGAACAGACGTAACTTTTGGCACAATTTCTTTGAAGTCATGTGTAAATATTTATAAACACACTGTGTTTATTCACAAAAAGAAAAAAAAATCCTTGTTACTTAACCTGATTCTGATGTATAATTTAATTAATTAATCTGCATAAGACATTTTGTAGAGGCAGCCTTATGCGCTAACACTACTCATTTGATTTATTGTCAACAGTTTGACATCAATCTTAAAATTTATTTTTGGCAATTGAACCCTGTTCTCAAAATAATATTTCATACTCATCTTTAAAATCTCTACTCTATTCTTGAAATTTTCACTTTGTCAAAATATGGGAAAAAATGACTCCACTGATTAATTTTGTGCTTTTTCTTATACCTGGCACCACTGCTGAAAATTTGGCTTCATACTCATGAAAAATTTTCTTTTTAGGTTTTTACCTGACGTTAACACTTTGAGCTAAAATGTGCATGATCTCACTTTTTTTAAGACACAGCACAAAAACCTTGCGATGGCTCCTTTTTTTTTTTACAGACTCCCGACTCTTTAAAAGACTAAATAAATAATAGAAGAATCAATGAAGAATTGAGTAGATTTATCTTTTAGAAATGATTCCTAAATTGCAGCTCATGATAAAGTGGACAGCCTAGAACTCTAATTGGGTGCAGACGTTTAAAATGTGCTCTTAACATGAGTCAATACACAAAAACACATGCATGCACGCACACACACTTCCCTAACCCTCATATCGGTGCGGGTGATGAAGCCTTTGCTCTCCACATCGCAGGTCTGGAAGAACTCCTTGGTCTTGTCCAGCAGGGAGATTCGCCCCCATTCTGAGCGCCTCCTCTCTGGGCTCCGTCCAAAGCCGTTCACCCTGCCCTCCTCCTCCATGTCTGGGACTCTTTTCAAGGAGAGTGTGTAAGTAGCATGTATTTCAGCTGCAGCCAGGAGTGGAATCAGACATCAGGCCTCTTCACTGATCCTGTATCCAGCGCTCTGGGGCTCTTACAGTCGCCATGACGATGGAGACAGGAAGCAACATCAGATGATGAGACGGCTGATAATTTTGTGGCTTATAAACACACTCAAAAGTAGTCGAAGGCTCCTGTGAGACAGAGAAAAAAAACACTGACATTTTTAAGAAAACTAGAGGTTACACAAGTGATCAGAACATTAATGCAACAGTGCCACACTTGTTACGACGGTACAGTAGTTCCCTTTTCTATTAAGCCAGGAACTCACAAAAGGTATGTAAACACAGTGTAAAGGATTATCTTAATACCGCGCCATACAGAACACATGACAGCATAATGCCTGCAAGACTGCAGGAGCCGAGAGGTAGAGTCACAGCTGAACTCAGAGCTGTAATGTCTCACCTCCCGACAGCCGTTTCTTGTTCTCATCACAATGTCACAACTCAAACGAGGTTTTAAAGTGCAGTGTTGTTTGCACTGTTTATAGTGCAGTTTTAGAAGTGTGGGAGGCAGATCTGTGATTTCAAAGTCAAGATATGTCAACTTTTGTAACAGAAAAGTTTGTTTTAGTAATAAAAAATTGAGTTTTAGCTTTGCAGCAAACAAAACTCTGTTTAAAATATTTAAATGAGACATTAAATATCTTAAAATCCTCTTTCCTCAAAGCACAGGCCTCAAGTTTGCTCCTCTCTGCAGCACATTACTATCTAAAGCTTTTCTAAATATCAAGTAAAGAAAGAAAAAATTGGGCCTTTCTCTACAAGTACAAAACTTCTTTCTCTCTGCTTTTACGACAGATCACTTCTTTAAACAAACCAGAAACAGAAGGAAAAGCTCTTACCTTTTCACAAATGATAAGCACAAGAAACTGAAGCCTTTTCTTTCCGCTCTCAGTATCAACAGAGCAGCGGGCCCGCTCTGTGTTTAGGAAGTCTTGCCTCACAGATGAATGTGAGAGAAGTCATTCTGCAACCATGTGATGTCATGAGGAAGCGGCCTGGAGGCTTTTCAGCACACAGCGAGAGAGAGAGAGGCCACGGGTCTCTTTAAGAGGGCTACATGTACATGATGTTCATACATCGCCTGTAAATATGACGACAGCAGACTCAGGAACACTGCTGTCTCAAATCTGCATGTCTTATTTACAGGGGTTTTATTTCTAAAAGTGGCTGCTTTCAGCTTGGTGTTACCAAATCAGAAAATTACAGATTTTTAAGTCATTTTAAGGGTTAATAAAAGCAAAACTATTTGATTGAGGCTAAATTACTGATAGTAAATGATTACTTTGAGTAACGGTAGTAAGCTACAACTGTCATACGCTGCCCATTTTAAATGAGCAGCCTGTTGTGAGAAGCTAAAGCATTTATTGATTAAAAAAAGCTCTTACATTAACGTGTTTTCCTCTATTTTTCTTCATGTCTTACAATGCCATCTTGTGGTCTGAGATTAAAATGAGCAACAGAATTTGTTTTTCAGGGCCAGTAGAGCTGGAAAAAACATAATACAGAGGTTAAGATTGCCACTAAAAACAGTGTTTTTGTGTGTGTGTGTGTGTGAAAAGCACAGTCCTGATCGTCCTCTGGTAAATATGTACATCAGTCTTTTTAAATACCAGTCAAGTAAAGACAAAGTCCACCCTTTTCCCGTTCGTCCTGCGGCATCAGCTCTGAGTTTTGAGTCATTTCCCACCTCCTTTAGTGATCTTTTGAAGCAAATACTCCATTTGGAGGTTCAGATTGGGCTGTCCTTTCTTGGTCTTTTTGCTCAGCATCTGAAACGTCTCCATCTTTTTCTGTTTGTACCTCTGAATGGCTTCTTCTCTTTGCTGCTTGTTCTTCAGGTACTCCTGGGATTATAAAGACAAATACAAAAGAACGAGACAAGCCGTCAGTGGAAATTCAGACTGCAATTTGATTTGGAGTCACAAAAATCGAAATCTGTGAAACTTATTTTTTCATGAGTAGTAGTTCGAGCCTGTATGGCTAAATCTGGCACATTTTCAAGACTGACTCGTGTGCTCATGTTATTAATGTGCACTGTCCCTTCTTGAGTCAAATAAATAAATAAACATAAGGAGAAAGACTTCACCTCTTTCTTCTTTTTCCGTTTTTCTCTGATTGCCTCAAATTCCTCTTTCGTCTTCTGGTAGGACGTCTTCTTCAGCAGTTTTTTCCTCATGCGGTTACTCATTGGAAGACTGGAAGACAATATCATAAAGGCATTTTTAGTCTGTGTTTCCCAATCTGCTTCAAATTAACAGTAGTAGAATTAAATAGATAAATAAATAAATAAACCACACTTGAATTTAGGCTATTTTCATATTTCCACTTTAACTGACAGTTTTTTGTCTGTGGATTGCAAGCATTTATACACACTAAAGTCAAATATACATTGCAATAATTTGATTTAAAAATAATAATATCAAATGTTGCACCCACCACTTAAAAGATTACTCCACAGATTTAGCACTGCACCACATTAATATGATTTTCAAGTCATGATGGAGACTTTAAAAAAAAAAAAATGGATGAATATCCATGCGATGGAACCACCGCTATGAGCTGCACTTGAAACTGCCTACATACCGATTTAGCCAAAATGTAGCATGAAGTATTAAGTGTGCAAACATTAACAAAATCTGCAGTATGCCAAAAAAAACCCCCCGATGTGGTACTGATTCAGAAAAATCTCCACAAAGCATCAGACCTCACTTACCACAGTGCAAAATGCTGGAACATTCTTAACACACATCATCGTTGACACGATGGACATCAACAGTCGCTCCTTATTTGAGAGCAAGGAGGAACATAAATGTAATGATTTTTTAAAAATATATATTTTCTGTAAGAAAAAGAACTCAGAATCGCGACTAGGCTTCAGCCTTTCTGTGGCAAAGCTATCACTGCATTTCTCCTAAATAACAACAAAGCCATTACGTTTATTTAATATCATCGACTTTTGATATCACAGAGACAGCAACATTAGCCGACCTCACTGAGCTGTCAATAAGACAACACGACATGCATAATTTTAACGTTAAGTTATATTGTTTTCCACTTTCCAAATGTGGAAATCTGCTAAATCTGGCCTAGTGACTGGAAATATGTGAAACGTATTTAACAGTTTCACATACATACTCTATATGTGCTGTATCAGGCAGTTTCAAATACAGCCTTGTATTCTATTTCGACAAAATTTGTTGGATTTTTTTAACTTGAGGTCTTCAGCCCAAACTGACGCTGACTCAAGTGACATCCCTACAGGCAATTTATCATAATTAACGCATCTCCTACTGGACAAAGAAAAGCTAAACCTAAAGACCTGTAAATAAATACTCTGATGTGAAAAAAATTCAATTGAGTTCCCCTTTAAATTTACATTTCATAGAACTTAAACCAGCCGAGGCACAAGCACTGAAAGTCTAAAGATTCAAACCAGATTGCACAACTGCTCCCATGTGCAACACTTATCCCTCAAAATGTTTCTTAATACAATCAGTTGGTCCCTTGCAGTAACTCAGACACTCAAAAATTTAAGCTAAACTTCATCTTTTGAGAGAATCATGTTTTAGAGCTGCATGTTGTCTCACCTGTCTTTCTCTGAAGCTGCTGTTGGCTCAGGATTTACAGAATCTGTCTGCTCAGATCCACCAGTAACTTCTGGATCTGGTTCAGCAGCTTCACTCTGTTGAGCAGCAGCATCATTTTCACCTGTCTCCTCTCCCTTCTCCTGCCCTTTCATTCTCAGTTTACTCCTGTTCAATCTGTTGGTCCAGGCCTCGTTCTTCAGTTTCTCTGCCTCGGCCATGTAGAGATGCCTGAGGTGTTCTGGGTAATCCTCCTTGTACAATTCGTTGAACTCAGGGTTCTTCTTCTTCTTCTTCTCCCTCCGCAGCAGCTTGTTGTACTCATGTTTGACTTTTTGCTTCCTCTTTAAAGCAAATCCCTGACCTGAGGACAGAAGACAGACACACCATGATATAACAAGTAAATATATTACCACTACTATTGATAATAATAATAACAATAATAATAAACTTTCATACAAGAAATGCATCCCAACGTGCTTTACAGCAGAGAAATTACATGCATTAAGTGCCTCACATGAAAAGACATAGAAGGCATAAATACATAACAAACCCTGCATGTACGAAAAAAAGATAAGATCAGAATAGCATACATAGATAGCTTTACATGGATAAAACCCGCTTGATAATACTAATGAAAGTAAGAATAAAATAAGGATAAAAATAAAATGCTCAAAATGCATAAAAGCCACTGAGATTATATTCCCTAATATGAAATTATTACATTATTAAAAATGAAGCTAAAAATAGAGCATATAAAGCGTAATATTACGGAAATGCAACATTTTAAAGCTGTGCAGTAGTGCCTAAGTGTATATTCTATTTTTAAAGGGTTATTTGGTGACCCAGTTTTTGCCGAATTCATTAGAAGACCCTGACATTTCGTAAAGCACATTGAAAAATAATGTAGCCAGAATTTAAGCTTGACATTTAGAAATACCAGCTTAAATTTAGAGATTTTTGACTTGAGTTTGGCATCTTTATAAAGACATTTATATAAACGTGTGTAGCGGCTGCGTCCCATTGTTGGCTTTCTTTTTATTAAAATATAGCTGGGTGAATTAACCAAACGCCCACAAGTTAGCTAACTGCTTTTCTATACCACTTTTATTAGCTTTGTTCAGTAAAAACTTACCTTCTTTGACGCTGCCTTCGTACACTTTATTTTCGGGAATCCATTTCCTCTTCTTGACACCCGGTGCGTTATTTTGCGATTTCTTCCAGTTACCACCTTTCGCTGTAAACTTCTTATTCTTCATTTTTTGATCCGTCGGCGCCATTTGAGTTAAATATATAGCAAACGTGAAATGTTTACAAAACTCATGCGGGCTGCATGCTTTGGAAGTCCTTTACAGGCGCGATATGATGACGCGTCTAAGGCAGACGTGAAAAATCGAGTACAGATCATCAAATTTCGATCACATTTATTTTAACTTCTGAGGCGATTCATTTAACACGAGGACAAAATACACATTTATAATAATGGACGAAATGCTCAAATAAATAAATGAACAAAGAAATAACTTATAAATATATATTTATATTCCCATTGTTGGCTTTATTTTTATTAAAATATAGCTGGGTGAATTAACCAAACGCCCACAAGTTAGCTAACTGCTTTTCTATACCACTTTTATTAGCTTTGTTCAGTAAAAACTTACCTTCTTTGACGCTGCCTTCGTACACTCATTAAACGTAATATATGTTACTTTTATACAAGAAACATATATTTTTTATTTCTCCAGAACCAGATCTTTGTGATAAAGGCATAAATTGTACTGAAACATGACCTTGTATGAGAGTTGACAATTTCTATAGATTTTTTTTTGTAGTTTTTACCTTGTGGTTTTATTGCCTTTTGTCCTCTCTCACGATATTTATGCGATGACCTTTTATTATTATTATTATTATTATTCTTATTATTATATTACTACTGTTTTTTTTTTTAAATCTATTTATTGATGTACAGCACTTCGGTCACTGTGTTGTTTTTAAATGTGCTCTTAAATAGATTTGGATTGGACTCAGTCGTGCAGCAGCTGAGTGGTTATGGTATCTGCCTCAAAACTGCAAGATATCTAGATCAATTCAAACTGTAAGCCATTGCTGATATTATATATTTGCTTTTGGTTGTTAAAAAGCAGGAAATGAAAACTTCTTAAAATGTACAAAATATTAAGGGGTTTTAAATGGTTTTCTGGCTTTTAATTTGAACCAATCATAACGTTCCTTGCATAGGTTACGGTTGTAAAGGGCAACAATCCAATCAACTGACTTTAATTATTCTTCATTATTTTCAAAGAAATAGTTAAAATAGAAATGAGTTAAAATAGCATGCGCTGCAAAAATCATCGAACTGTATTTTTCGACTGCTCACGTCTGCTTGTACATCAGCAGTGGACGACTTCCTGCATGCTTCACTTTATCTCGGGCCTTTTTTGACAGCTTTTTAATATGTTTTCCTCCTCACACAGCCTCGCAGAAATTCAACGTCGAATAGATAAAGTGAAACGGTTTCTGTCTGTGACTTTGAGCATCGCCAATGCCCACACTGTGGAGAGTTTTTACACCCACGACGTGTGGAGCCGCTTCATGTGTGTGTGTCCTGAGGAGGTCCTGTCAGCTGTGAGCTCCTTTAGTGAGCAGCAGAGGGAGCCAGAGCTCAAAACTGCAGGTAAACACACACCCAGCTGCCCTGAAAACGGCACAGTTTGTGTAAGGGCATCGTGGGTGCCACTGTAACCAAAGGCTTTGTTCATATTTAACAAATTTTATAACAATGCTTCATAGATGCTGGTTGCAGTCTGTTATCCTCACTCACTGGACGCCTCTAAATCTCCCTGAATCTTACACACTGTTCCTTTAAGTATGATAAAACACATTTGCAGAAAAAGTATGGCTGCAGCTCACAGAAAATGGTCAACTATCAGATTCTATGACTTTTCTCAATAATAATAATAATAATAATAATAATAATAATAATAATAATAATAATGTGACAAAGAATGATTAAAAACAGCTGAAATTGTTATGACGGTCACAAACTCTGTTTGACACAGATGATGGTCTAACAGCTGTTGTGGATTATCTGGATCAAAATCAATTGATTAACAAGCATTTATTAATATTTTACAAACAACCATTGCATATTATAAAGTAGTAGGTGTAAACACGGGCCAAAAGATTTTTTTTTTTCAAAACCAGGAAACCCAAAAGCTGTTCTGGTTAATTTTGATGAATTAACACACACACACACACACACACACACACACACACACACACTTTGTTTTTTGAGAAGCAAACAGATTTCATGGCGACTATTTCTTTAAATGAAAGTGGTTTTCAGCACTGTTCACAGTGAGGTTTGTGGCTTTTCCATCTTGCAGTTGAATTTTCAGAATGTAATTTTTCCATTGCTGAAAAAATAAAATTGCACCCCCCTCCTTTGTACTGGGGTTGCAGCATAAAACTTAAGCTATCTGCATAGCTGGATACCACTCGCGGTAAGCAAGACAATGTGTTTTTGTTGTAGTTTTGTTGTTGTTTGGGTGAACTCACCTTTAAGTGATTCCATCTCTAGCTCTAAAATACGAGTGTGTAATGTTTTAGTATCCTCCATGCACACCGAACGCAATACAAAATTCAACCTAATACAAAAAAGCTCAAACAATAGATGTTTTAAAAAAAATAATCTAGCACAATCTGGTGCAATAATACCATTTCTTCTGTGTTTGTCTCCCCAAACAGAGCAGTCCAGGACCACATTCGGGTTTTGCGATGATACAAAGCGGCTGGTTGATACCTGTGAGCTGCTGCAGGCGGCCAGGGCCCACTCTCTGCCGGGCCTTGGAGTCTGCATGAGCAGAGACGAGCTCCTGCAGGCCCTCAGGTCTAATGCTCCACCTGCAGGGACAGGTAGGGAAGAAAGGACCGTCTGAACACAGTGTCTCACGCTGAGAGAAGGAAACCAGTGTCCAGCTGTTCAGAAATTGATTTGGGGTCTTTGTAAAGGATAAAGTTTTGGGGCAAATATGACTTTGAGTAAAACGTGTTCTGTCTGACCCAGGAGCAGAGCTGGAGACGGATGAGTTCATGAACTCGAAGAAGTCTCATGAGGTCCAGTCCATGTCTGAGGTGGTGGCGTGTCTGGCTCAGCACTGTCGGGTCAAACAGGTAAAGGAACATTTTTATGCCTCCGAGCCGGCAACAGGACAGCCGTGGCCAGAGGCGTGATGTTTTCGGGTTGTCCGTCTGTCCATATGAACATACTTCCCATTCATGTGAACTTGATATCTCAAGAACTCATGTTAGAATTTATTCAAATTTGGCACAAACCTCCACCTGAACTCAGTGATGAACTGGTAAGATTTTAGCGGTTAAAGGTCACTGTGACTCATAAACTCAAAATCTCATGAAGGCCTGAAGGGAATTTCTTTAAATGTGGCACAAACATCCACCTGAACTCAAAGATTAAGTGATTAAATGTTGGTGTTCAAAAGTTAAGGTGACCTTGTATCAATCTCATTCTTGTGAATGCGATATCTCGAGAAGGCCCTGCTGGAATCCCCTCAAATTTGGCACAATTTGATTAGATTTTGGTTTTCAAACTTAACTTAACTGTGAACTCCTGAAATGTTTTTGGCCATAACTCAAGAATTCAGGTGCTAATTATGATCAAATTTCACACAAATGACAAAATGATGAAGTCATGACACTTTATATCCAAAAGGTCGACTTCACTGTGACATCATAATGTTCTGCAATAATACTTTTATGGCCATTATTCAATGCTTTGATTCAGGGACAGAAGGAGAGACATTTGGTCAGACAGGACTAAAAACAGATGGAAATTTTTATCCCAGTAATCTGATTTTTGTATTGGTTTTCTTTTCCATCTCTTCTCTCCCACTCAGGTGATAGATGTAGGCTCGGGGAAGGGCTACCTGAGCTCCTTCCTGTCTCTGCAGTACGGCCTCCGGGTCTACGGCATCGACTCATCCAGCACCAACACCCACGGAGCCCAGGAGAGGAACAGGAAGCTGAAGAAGTTCTCCAGGGCGTATCAGAAACGCAACAAGGCTGCGAGAGCACAGGGAGAGGTCACAAATTCACCCCAGGAGGAGTTAGTAGAAATAAAGCCGGGACTGGATCGAGACGATGATGTGTTAGATATTGATGGAGCAGGAACTGTGTCAAAAGAAGAGGAGAAAGTCAGCCTATCAGACATCAACACTGCAGTGGAAAGCTATTCAGAGCCAGAGGAGCTTTTCCTTAGCGCCCTATCAGTGGATGCAATACAGCCTACATCTCCCAGAATTCCCCCCAGCCAGCTGAGTACCGAGGAGAGAGAGAGGAGAAAGAGGGAGAACCTGGAGAGGAAAGCTCAGAACAGAAGCACCAGCTCCAGCGTCATGTTTTCTCCCCTCACGTCATACGTTACTGCGGAAACGGAGCTCCGAGAGCTCATCAACGAGCTGGAGGTGAGCAACACCCCCCCCAAAAAAAAAGAAAAGAAATGTTGAAAATAGATTTACTGTGTGCTTGGGCAGCCGTGGTGGTGCAGATAGGAGGCCAGCCGCACAGTAAAGTAGCAAAGCCCGATTCCCAAAGCGGCTCCTGAAATTACAAGTCTGCCACAGCAGCTGGAGTTTGCATTACCAGAGCAAGTGTGGGATGTTATCGCGGTGCCAAATCTGCAGCGCGTCATCATCAATAAATTTTACCATCGATCTCCACCCCCTCCTCTCTGCTCTCTCCTTTCTCTGCGTGCTTTCTCCGAATTCCAGGATGCGGTCATGGTCGGCCTGCACACGTGTGGCGACTTGGCTCCCAGCACCCTGAGGATGTTTGTGGCTAAAGCGGAGCTGGCCGCAGTCTGCAGCGTGGGCTGCTGCTATCACCTGCTGTCTGAGGAGTTCGACCCTGCCGGACAGGGTAACCACACACACACACACACACGCACTGTGACACACGCAGATACAGATCACAGACAGGGACAGATTAGTGTGTTTGCGTCTGTCTCTCACACACACTCCACCCGTCTTAAGCGAACATATGGTTTCCGTTGTCCACAGAGCTCCCAGTCTGTCTCTCTCTTTCTCTCTCCTTCTTCTATCACTCACGCACGTCCCATAATCCCACCTCAGACACCTGCAGCGTTCGCCTCATCACTCTGATCCAATCTGCAATGAAATATCATCTTCCCACGCCAAGCCACATAAACACTTATAGTCATATTTTATAGTAAACAAGTCAAATGTTCCGCTGAGAGTCCAGAGACTCAGCCAAGTTACCCTTCTGGAGTTTGAGTTGAGCTCAGAAATTCGCTGTTCGAGCCATTAGAGCGGATTTATGGCTTTAGGATGGCTGTTAAACGCGGCTGAGAATGAGATTTTTTGACCTTTCTGATTGATCCTGTAAATATCATGTTGTATTTACTCTCGGTTTAGTAGGACTTTGCTGTTATTTAGTCAGCCTGGAATTCCACAATGAGGAGATTGTATAACCATGTTCCTAAAAACGTTTGGATGCTGAGTAAATAAAAACCAGTGGTGGAATTTAACCAGGTGCTGTACTTAAGTACAAATTTGAGTTACTTGAGCTTTTTTCATCCCACTTTTTAAAATTTGACCTCACTTTACTACATTTATGAGAAAGCTTTAATCAGTAGTTACTTTACAAATTAAGATTTTTGCATAAAAATCAGAAGAAACATTTTAAAAATATGTTTTTTCATATATATTAAACTCCTCAGCAGTTAACACAAGTACAGCTGAAATTTATCAATTAACTGATTGACAGAAAATTAACTGGCAACTATTTTTGATGAACATTTAAGATGTTTGCTCGTTTATTTTGAATAATTTTAGGGTTTTTTTTTTTGTAGATTTTATTGGATATGAACACTTTGAGTACATGTTTCTGATAATACTTACCTACTTTTACTTCAGTAACATTTTTAATGCAAGACTTTTATTTGCTTTCCCACGGTAGAGTCTTAACTTGCATTTATAGATGCAGCAACAAACTGTGTTTACTGACAATGTTTTTCCAAAGTGCTCCGGAGCCCATGTAGTAATATCCTTTATCCTTTCAGTTTTGGTTTTTAGCTTTGCTCCTAAATTCCTTTCAATTGTGCATTGAGAAATGTTGCCCCCAAACTCAGAATGAGTGTATATTTTACAAAAAACAATGAAGGTTTATCAGTTTTAACATTAAATATCTTGTCCTTATACTGCATTTAATTGAATCTAGGTTGAAATAGATATACCCATGGCTGCATTCTCTTTTTATTTACACAGCAACCCAACATTTTTGTTGCCTCACCTCAGAGGTCAATCAAGGTGCCAAAAGACATGATGATAGCTGGTATCGTCCTGGTTTCATGCTCCTTCGCAGCACACTTTACGAGGTATGAAACCGTCATGCTGGGACTGCGTATTCTGCAAATCTGTGAGAAAGAGCCATCGCTACAGTCGATACAGTATCGCGTCATCTCTTGTTAACAGCGTGACCTTCGACCCTCACGTCATCGGGGCTCCGTCGCAGCTCCAGCCAAGAGCGAGCGGAAAATGATATCACGACAGCTGATTGAAAACACTCTTTCTCGAACTCCAGCTTGATCTTTTAAAGACGTGAACAAAGGCACTCACACACACACACACACACACTCACACTCTTTCTCTCCCCTGTTGGCCCTACAGTCGTTCTGGGATTCAGGCCAGCTTCTGTGGTGGCCTATCTCACCCTAAAAAAAGAGCTAAAGAGCTGAAAAGCTTCATTATGGAACGCTACATTTATGCGATTTGGGAATGAAGCAATTCCTTAAATGCATCATCCATGTTTAACACCATATGTGGAATCGAGACTCCGATCTCAAGCTGTTTACTCACAACAAGACGAGTACATTTAGGCGTCTGGAGCCACTCTACAGAAAATATTTGCAAGTGTACGATCGATGTAGAAATATTTGTCTCTCTAAATAGGAGTGCATGTACGTGGCCACTTCAGATGTGAACTCTAGCTACTATAAACAGCTCCGAGTACGTACTGTAATGCACCCTTCAGGAGGAGGAAAGGCCTGTCCACTTCAATTGCCCTCCGAGGGCCTGTGTCAGCCAGCCATGCGCCTACCGGTGCAGAGAGGACGCTAACCTGATGGCTAACATGTTAGCATGTCCAGAACAGTTTGGGAGAGCCCGAGCAGCTGCAGTTATACATGTTATAACTGCGTCTTTTGACCGTGTCCCTCTGGATTCACTGCGCTTTGGCCTCAGTCACTGACCCTTTTAGAGATGACATGAAAACAATGGCAGGCTGTCAAGTAGTCACACTCTGTACCCTCCCACTGGGAATCTGTGTGTGTGTGTGTGTGTGTGTGTGTGTTTGTGTGTGTGCTATGGTTAGAAATGTGTGGCGCCTATTACTTAAGTCTTAATTCTCGTATTCACAGAAGCAAACAAAAAGAGGAAGATAGACGTCTTTGTCTTCATGACTTCAAAACTAAAATGTTTCCCACTTGTGCTCTCTTGAAGTTTCCCCAACCACCAAATATTTGAAATTCATACCCGCTGATTGCAGCTGTTTGGAAAAAAAACCCCACATTAATCAAGTGAACTGATCAATCAGTTCACCCCCATTATCTCTGTGTGCTCCCTCACAGAGAGTTCGCACGGCGTGTGTGGTTTCCCTCTGAGTCAGTACCTCCACGACCAGTCGTGGTTCTGCGGAAGGAACGCCAGGATGTCGGCATGTTTGGTGAGTTTTACACCACAAAAAAAGCGCTCAGCAGCATCTTTACTACATAAACATGTCTTCAGTCAACTGTTTTATATTTCCTGTTGGTAATGAGCAGACCATGTGGATTAAGAAGTATTTTCATGATTTTTTTTGCTCGATTATTTTTATTGTCTCCCATGTTTCCCGTTGTCGTTTGTGTCTGTGTTTCTCTGTTTTGTATTTTAGGATTTTTATTATGTGCTCTGCAAATAAAGTTTGATTTGACTTGCTGTTGACGGACGGCAGCAGCAAAACGTGTTTTAACCACCAAAAAAAAAAAGGTCCCACCCAAAAAATACAGATTTTGGTTTAAGTGTACACTATATATTTAGTGTATGTTCACCTCTTTACCTTGTGATTAGACAGTGATTTCTGGTGAGGAAATTAATTCGACATATATTTCTCTTAAAAGCCAGTCGTGATTTTAACATCGCTGATCACAGGAGCTACCGGTCGATTGCTGCCTCCATAAATTATATTGTTTGTGTTATGGTGTGACTTTGGTTTTTTAAAGGGGTTAGTTAGATATAGTCTCTCGAAGCAGCCGCAGACCAGCAGCTTCTGTGTTCGGGGAGACAAAATCACTGCTTTTGTCAGTGGAGTCTGGTGGCATAAACGAGAGCATAGATGAGGAACTACACACTGTCTGGTAGAGAGGGAAAACGATGAAAACGTTCTAAATATAGTGCACACTTCAACTTTTTAAGATTATAGGTGGGTGAAATGCATACTGTTGCCGCCCCGCGTCCACAGCAGTGCAATGCTTCCATTCCCTTTTATCCATGCTTAGTATAAGTCGTTGAAAACTATCATATTTTTGTCCAGCAGGTAAGATATATATCTTGTGGCGCTAGTCCATGTGTACCGCTGTATAATATACTGCTGTATTAGCAGACGGCTCCACGGGTACTCCCAAAATACCTGAAAATATTTTATTCATGAGTTTATTTAACATTTAGTACTTTTTTCTTACCTTTGCAACTAGAGCTCAGTGTTTCCCAAGATTTATTTTGGCCTAACGCTTTTTTTTCTCCTCTCAATAACAGGCACTCGAGAGAGTTTCCCTCGGCCAAGGGGTAAGTAAGACGCGCACACCAACTGTAATCAATATATACATTATTAGTCACCATCGCACAAGAATGGGAGTTAAATGTCTTTCTTCAAACTGTCATGACTTCATGCACATCAAAACAAATCTATCAGAATGTTTTAAACATAAAATTTGGGGCATTCACAATCACTGAAACCTGTGTTATCTTCAGATCTTTAAACAATCAGCCCGTTAATTCTGCTATTGTTTCAAGTCTGTGATTGACTCCAGTGTTTTTATTTGAAATGTGGAGCTCAGAGCTCTGGGCCGAAGCCTGATACATGATACCAGCAGCCATTAATATGGAATGTTTATAAATATTAATGCAATCACGGCAAGATTGATTACTTGTTGGAACTGGGGTCTGAATCCAAAAACAGCCCTGATTGCCTGCTAGCCGTGCATCAGGCTCGGAAAGTGTCGGAAATATTCATCAACTGTTCGCACACATGCTGGAAAAGGAATCACGAGGGAATAGCAAACTTTTTAAGTGAAAATTACTGTAAACAGGGTTGTGTTGAGTCAAGTCTTCTTTGATTTTTTTCTGCAGATTCAGATGGAGTCTCTGTTTTATCGGGCGGTTCTTCATGTAATTCTGAGGGATCACTACAGCTGCTTTAAAAGGTAACATCCAGCAGTTAACATCTGGCATCACTTTAATGAGAGGAATTACAGCAAGTGTATCACACTTTAATGTTATCTGGTTGTTATTTCATAGTGTGCACATTTAATAACACCTGAGGTAAAGCTTCACATTTCAGAAGCATTATGCAGGATAGAAACTTTTGGGTTTTTTTTACTCTGGAAGTTCTTGTTCCTGTTTTATTTTTTTTCCAGTTTGCATCGTACGCTTTAGTGGTGGCACAAAATGGTTGATTAAGATAAGGATTAGCCAACAATTTTAATGGTCAGTTGACTTTTTTTTCAAGTAAAAATGACAAACATTTACTGTGTTTCAGCCTCTTAAATGTGTTTATGTGGTTTTAAATAGAATATTTTTGGGTCTTGGACTGTCTGTCAGACAAAAATAAGCAATTTGCAGATGTCAACTTTGGCTGTAGGAATTGTGTAGCATATTTTCTGCTTTTATCCTACAGAGTTGTACTGCATTCACTCGAGAAAATATGCTGCTTTGTGAGCATTTCCATGAAAATATTTTTTTCAGTAGTTCTTAGATAATATCCTCATTAATTCAGAAGAAAAGAGCATATTTCTTTTCCATGAAAACCTTTTTTTTTTAAATCTGAAATGATCATCACACTATTTTATATAATCAAGAATTAAACCTTTCATTCTGGTGATTTTTTTTTTTAAGTTTAAGATGACGTGTTAATTCAAAAAAATGTGAAGAATTTGTTTCCAATGGAAACATTATCATTATTTGTTAATTCAGGAAAAAAGGGGACATATTTGATTATTTTTTTTAAGTAAATGCAGAATGCTTCCATATTTTTCTTATATTGTATAGAGTGAATTAAGGAGGGGAACCGCTGAATGTAGAAAAGTTAGAAATTTGATATTCTAATATGTGCACAAATCAATGTCATTCAGGACACTGATGGTTTTGGAGTAGCGGCTCCTCTATCTGGATTGCAACATTTTATAGTTTCTCACTTTCACTTCTGCATTCAGCAGCTCCGTTATATAATATTTTATTGTGTGAAAAATAAGTTAAACAAAACATTCGATAATAAAAAAGATAGCTGCATCCTTTATGGACTTGCTGTTTTTTATTCATTGATATTAATCTTTTGTGCTCATGGAATACCCTGAAGAACATGAAGAAAAGGCAGAATAAACCGCAGTTTGGTCTTGGTTCAGTTTGTTGAGCTCTACTTTCCAATTATGAGTAACTGCTGGCTCTCAAAGTTTGAAACCTGCTGGTTTAAACCCATAAAATCTAAAGTTATGGGGTCATTTGCTTTTGTTATTTTGCATTCCTAATGAGTGAGAATTTTCAGGCATTTCGGTCCAGATATTCAGTGCATTACAGTTCTTGCTCTCCTCTAACTAACTAAATTGAACTGTAGACAGGTTGACATTAGCTCTTATCAAATGCCTTCAAAGACAAGGAGCATCCTCTTCTGCCCTGTGACCTTTTGTTTAATGACTAACATCAGATCAGGATCGAAAACCCATTACTTTTGTCTGAGGAGCACCTATTCATCACAGTTTAGTCCTTTAGACATGTTAAACAGTTTGATTCTGGTTGCCAAGGATGTGATTCAGGGAATACAACAGGAAAGTAAAGGAGTGAGTGCTGTTTATTTCACTGGGCAGAGATGGGATGTTCAGGGATTGAGAATGATGTATGTTTGTGTATTTGCTCTGCAGTGAAAAGAGAGTTGGGAATGTCTACTCCAAGGCTAAATCCTTTGTGGACTACGTTCGCCGAGCTCTACGCAAACTGGAACTGGATGAATCGAAGGTCAGAAACACAATAATAACAAAAAACAAGACTGTCCAGAGACACACAGAGGAAAGAGTCATCATTTGGCGCTAATGTGGGGAAATTGTTTCCTTGTTGATGTTTATTGAGAAAATATTTCAGTTCATGTCGGGTTAGTTAGTGAAATACACAACCCTTTGAGAACCCTGTTCGCACCTGGTTTTAACGTGTCTCAACTGGTTGGATCATAAGTGGACATCTCTAAGTCCAAGTATGAATGCACAGTTTGTCCTCAATGCGTCTTTAGATCTGATTGCTTAGACAGACCATATTTGGTGGTCATATGGCCACATGGTCATTTCAGCTGACATCTTCTGCTTAGGTGGAAGTACGTTTCACTGCAACCTCCCAGCTTTTCTTCCTACCGCTCCTCCTGATATCTCTGTCCACCCACAATGTCTGAAAGAAGAACTAGACACAGTGTTGGAGGCAGGAACCCATACGTAGCCGTACGGACATCGATCTAAACCCTGGATCTTTTTTGTGTTTCACCACGGATGACGCTCAAATGCAGGCGAAGTTGTAACCAGATTCATCCAGCTCCTGCTGTGTTTCCTCTTCAACGACGATGCAGAGGAACATCTGCACCTCGTTGATCGCCCACTGAACAGGGTTTGGGCGCCAGCATTTTCAGACCAAAAAAGAACTGGCTCTAGCATTTGGAGTCCCTGTTGCAATCAGTGGGATGTTTAAAAATAGCGTTTGTGCATCGGGTCTTTGTCAAGCAAAGCTGTAGATTCTCTCTTGACCAATCAACGGATTGTAGTGTTTCTAACTTCACTTGTTAGTATCAGATTAGAGTGCTAGCTACTTCAACAGAAGAGTAATGAAAACACGGGATGCACTCGAGTGTTTTTTGTTGGTACCATCCACAATTTCTAACAATGGAAACTCAAAAATAACTGTTCTAATGCTTAACAAACTGAACTGAACTGCTTGGTGGAAACGAGGCATCTGTCGAATTGGCTTCAAAGGTTAGCTCCGGTCCTAGGGGCTTGGTTTACATCCGAAATATGGCTGTGCAGCCATTTCATCATCTTCTTACAGTTTCTGGCAGCTTAGGCACAAGAAGTGCTGCCTTCCAGCGAATAAAGTAACTACACGTTTGGTCTGAAACTCAACGCCAGGTGTCAACAGACAGACTTAGAGCTGTTGATTTGTATTGTATCACTCGAGATGCATGTAAACACCAGGTGTAAACAAGGTCTTGGTTTAGGGTGTTGCCAGGCACCGGGATGTTGAGGTCATCTAAATCCCTGGGTATCCATGGGAATACGGATGACGTGTTTCTGTCTGTGTAATGTCACTTGCAACTCCAGAAGACATAAACCTTTTTTTCTTTTCCTTTTCCTCCTTCAACTCCTCTTCATGTTCACCTTTCATTTCGACCTTCATATTCCCCAGTATTAACTATTAAAGCTCGTATTTTGACCACATGCATGACGCTCTCTTTCTGTTCAGCTCTCTGACAGCGACATCCAGGATTACCACGACACATACAGACCACGAATGGACGAGATGCACGCCTTTAATTTGGTGAGTCCTCTATACATTTTTAACAGAACTGGTTAGCACGAAAAACATTTTCATTCCTGTAAAATGAGATGTATAATGGCAATAAATTGCAGACCATTAAGTGAGATCATTGCAGTCTGTAGGGAAGTAATACAGAAATGATTGTACAGAAATGAGAAGAAAACCAGCCTCTGGTTTCAGCTGAGGCCACTAATTGTGGTGTCAACCAACATACCAATTTTCGTTCATGATATAAAGCAGTGAAATGGTTTTTGGGTTTTGCCCACCAGCTACTGGGGAAATCACTGGTCATGGTGAGTTTGAGTATGTATGTAGATTCAGTATTAGAAACAGCCTAAAAGGGATAATTTACAAGCACTTTGTTTCACATAGATAAAGATCCCTGTGGGAAACACTGACATGAAATAAATAAATATTTATTTTAAGTCCTCTCTTGTCTTCATTTTTTTGCAGTTGAAAGTAACCCTGGCTCCCTGTATTGAAGGTCTGGTTTTGCTCGATCGCCTCTGCTACCTGAAAGAACAGGTAAATTCATTTCAATCTCTCATTGCAGAAAATGAATTAGTTTTGGAGGTGTGGCTCTGCTCCCATGATTTGGCAGAAACCTGGAATGCTCAAAAGTCACATGATCATGGAGTGATACTGAAAAGACTCTGCGGGGAAACAGGCTGTGGTGTAGCAGCAAAAGAGTATGCAAAAGGCCCTATTTAAACGATGTGCATGCATGATCTGAAGACAACAAGTATCACGGGACATTTAAGCAGCAAGACTAAAAAGTGTAGTTATAAACTTTACAGAAGAGACAGAAGTTAATGTTGAGATGAATAAAAAGGTTACGTTGCTCCTTGTCTTTAAATGTGCACAGCGTCTCTCTTAATCGAGAGTCAGCAGCTCTGCTCTGCTGACTGCTTTGTTCACATTTAAGAAAATGTAATTCATATTTCCCTCATTAATGATGTATTATTTCACCCAGCCGTAACCCACCCGCACGTCTCAGTGTGTGTAACAAGCAGAGAGTTCATGAGCAGTGAGCCCGCCGATGTTTGCGCATCTTATTATCTGCATAATGAACCCTTTAAATAGCAGGAAAGTACTGCACCATTCTGATTTTCAGCCAGGCTTTTGTTTTGGTCAATGATGAAATAGCATGTTAAAATAATAAATAAAAATATATAATATATAATAAATAGTGTGTGGAACATCCGACGTCATCCTCCTCTACAGCCGAGCTCAACAGTCTGGACTTTGTTAAAAACCAGAATTAAAGTTCTTTATATAACAAAAATGAGACCTTTTTTCAAATCTTTTTGTTAATTATGTGACAGGGTAGGAAATGTGAATCTATTTTAGGCAATATTTTATTTAGGGCTACTTGATGGTGAGAGTTATCATTAGAATCTATTCACAGTATATTTTCTCATCTTTTGATTTCTAAAATGTCATTAGAAGTTTCCAGAGCCCATGGTGAGGTTTTCACATTGATAGTTTCAAAACACAAAGATACACTCTTTCTATTACAAAAGCCCAAGAAAACCAGCAGATATTCACATTTCTGAAGCTATAACTAGTAAATCTTTGCTTTTGGAAAAAAAAAGTTAGTGATTAATTTTTCCGTCAAAATTTTGATTATTTTTTTCTGTACCTAATACCCAAGCAATTAGCAGATATAATTGTACATGTAATCTTACATTTTTGTGAGTAAAAGTCTCAAACCCACTCTGAAAACAAATTTAAACACCAGAAAATATAGAACAAAGCTTTAGTAACATTTAAATAAGTGCAGTTGCAACTCAGTGATTCACATCAGCAGTCATGTGAAGCACAGGCCTCACTTATTCTCATTTTTCAGCAGGAGTCCTCTTTATAATTTACTCGTACAGCTTGTTGATTGGGAATTGAAATTTGCTTCCCAGTTGATGAAAGCGAACCCACAGAAATCTCCGCTGAGATCTAGAAAACTTTTTAAATTTTTTTTTATTCAGCCCACTGACAATATTAAAGGTGTTGTCTAAATTAAAGCCAGCCGGCAATTTAACGTCTCGTGCTTCTGCAGCCAAACATAACATGCTGATCTTTAGCCTGAGTCACTGCGATGAGAAATGAACACGCTGAAAGCTTTGAAGTCGTGATTACATGCGTGGCTGTGTGTCGGATGGACTTCCCCAATAGGGTTGAATAATCAAACAATATAACGTCAAGAGCGCCGGTCAGCTTTGAGGGATCTCCCTGGAGGAGGAGCGGAGGAGGAGAAAGAGGAGGTGATGTATGGATGTGAATATGATCCATGTGATGATAAGTGTGCTGAAGCGTGTTCAGCCTTAAAAAATGATATAAACACACGCAGATCAGGTTGTCCTGTTTTCAGAACTCTGATTATTATCCAAAATATAGTGTAACTTTCCACAGGTTTCCATAGTGTCTTCAGACCCCTGCTGCAAACACTAAGGCACTTATTAACCCTTTGGAATCTAAGGGTTGTTTTTTTTTTTGTAGGCCAACGCAGAAGTTAGCATTTCCCTGGTTTTGTGGTGAGAATTTTAGTAACACAAATGCAACCGATTACGAGCAGCTAAACACTGTTTGTATCTGGTTTCACTCTTTAAGGAACTTCTCAAAGTGCTTAACACAGCACAAGAAGCATAAAGGCTATTTTAATTGCATGATTAGAAGGCTAACATAGAATAATGCATGAACAGCCCCGAGAATAACCTGAAGTTTTCCCGTTTTACCCGTTTTCACTAGGGCTGCAGCAACATACCGGTTTTTAGATTTACCGTGATTTGAAAATTGCTGATTATCATACTGTGCACATTTGCTTATCTATGATATCTTTTTGAAAAATCAACTGGATATAGATCTTTTTTAGTTATTTTCGCACACTTACATCAAAAAAGTAGTTTGGAGTCTTGATTTCAATGATAAAACACATGTTCAACCAAAACAAATCTTTCCGTTGATATTCCTCTAAGGGTCATTCTGACTAGTTTCCACAGTAGAACCCTCTTATAATGACCATGTCTGTCTGGGTCAGAAATCATTTTCTTTATTTCTAGCACAGATTACCATCTGATTGACATTTGACAATGGTGGCAATACTAGCCAGTATTATTTATCCACATGATAAGGAAAGCTTCAACCACAGGTGGATTTCCCCGTGCGCATTTCTCTCTCCATCACAGCTTTGACTGTTGTTTTAGTAGACTACACAAGGTCACTTGAGGAACGCCAAGTTTCGCTGCTGCATCTAGTGGGCTCATTTTTAGCAGTTTGTCATAAGCTTTGAAGAGTCTTTTCATCGAGAGAAAATTATTTTTTTCCTATCATGATTTTAATGAGCATGCAACACCAGCCTCAGATACCCAGCTGGAAGCAGACCAGCTACCACGAGGTAAGTATGACAGGAACTGAGTAGAAAAAATGAAATTACTACATGTTTTTCAATTTGTTGTCATGTATTAAAAGACCAAAATGAACACTGTAAATTGACTATTTAATTACAATAAGTAAATTATTTAAAAAATGTATATAGGAATTATTCTGTACAAGCTTTTCGATGCATGTAAATGGTTTCATTACTGTAACTGTAATTACTATATGCAGATTCTACTGTACTACTAAATGACCTACAACTAAACAGCTAGCCATCAATAAAGACAAACTTGTTTTACACATGAACAGGAGTCCACCTGACACAATATTTGTACAGATGTTTCTTCTCTGGGGATTCAGTAGAGAAATCTTTAATCGGGAGAACATCATACGGCGGAGGATGCCAGAGGTCACAAAGCCAAACTGGGAGGAGAATCATTTAATGTCCATGTGTTTTTTATTTGGTTCTTTTGTGTTTTATTGTTTTATGTCTTGCAGGAGGATTTACCATTCTCTGCACTGGTGCAACTCTTTGATCCCCTGCTGTCACCGAGATGTTACGCCGTCGTCGGACTGAAGAGTTATGAGGACAGAATTTCATTTTGATGAACTTATACATATGCACATGATTATAACGCGCTGCTTCAGAGGTCATGATTATACATGATTGTATCAGCAATCGCACTTGAGTGTATGTGCTTGTTTTGATTATATGTATGATTTAATCTAAGTGTTGTAATTTATTTATGCAGTCTCTTTCAGCAACATCTTGTTCTGTTTTATATACTTTACTGTTTTTGATGAAAAATAAATCTCTGTGTTTTTTAGCGTTTAGTCCTTGACTGTGTGCTTCCTCATGAAAACACATGCTCAAAACACCTGGAAAAACTGTCAGTCCTGTTTGATTGAATTGTATCCATCTCAGCCTTTTGTCTTCATGTTTCGTGACCCTTCTTTTTAAGGAGCGTTCAGGGAGCCGGGGCCATTGTGGGATTTAGGGAAGCTCGGATCCCCTCTGTTGACAGGTCTGGAAACCCCATTTTTAGGTTCCCAAACCGGAGGAAGTAGGGGGAAAGATAGACAGGGCAAGAGGCGCCCTTGACCCCATTTAATCTTTACTTCTGTTTTGCTTTGTGCTCGGTCATTCAATAAATCACGCTCTTCTTACATGTTTGATAACAAATGTTTTAGTCTTGAGTGCACATGAATTATGGTTGTTGGAATTACACTAAAGCCCACAGAAAAAGGACCCAAGAGTTAAGTTAATGGAGCATTTAGGGGACCAAATACATCAAATTATTTTACAGTGGTTTAAAATATAGCCTACTATTTCAAATACTACAAGTGGCAATTTGTTATAATTACGGATGCTTGATGTTTTTCGATCAATTTCACCTCTTAGTGTGTAAAAAAAAAGAAAAGAAATATGACTTGATTAAGAAAATATATTCATACATTAAGTTATAATACTTGAATATACTATACTATAATACTTAAGAGTACATGAAAAGTAGTAAGCTTGCCAAACTCAAAGCAGCCAAAGTGATAAATAGTTAAAATAGGTAACCTAGTTCAAGAAAAGTTTCATTGTTGAAATACTGAAGCCAGAAGTACTGTATTAATGGCTGAAGTAGTAAGCAGAAAGTAATGACAGCACAGTGAATAGCTTTGATCACATATTTTCCCTCATACCTGTAGTGCTATTTATATATTTATTTTTGATGTGTTGCAGAGCGTCAGAGATATTGGCCGTAGAGATGTCTGGCTTCTCTCCGATATAATGGAACTAGATGGCACTCAGCTTGTGGTGCTCAAAGCACCAAAAAAAAAAATATCTGAAAAACTCAGCAATGAGCAGACAGTAATGTTTCTTTCCAACAATCATGACCCGGTTACACTAGATAATCCACAGAACTTGTGAGCAGATTAATGTAGGAACTATTTTCTTTCTACCAAACACCTTCCAACCAATCCTGGGGGGTTTTAGCGTAAGTGGGAGTTTGTTTTGGGGATAAAAGGCTGTTGGAGAAATGGGCTTTTGGTCCAATAAACCATTTTTAATGTTCTCACACTGTCACGAGCACGAGCTTCTCAGTGAGTAGATAAGCACTTCCTTCTGTGCAGTGATAAGGTTGGTGGGTGATGTTTGGTAGACGAAAAAATATTCCCTGCATTAAACTGTTTACAACAGTGTCTGTGGATTATGATTTCTGGAAAGAGCTTTTTTAATGTATTTTTTTGGTGCTTTGAGCACCTCAAGCTGAGTACCATCTAGTTCCATTATATTGGAGAGAAGGCAGGCAGTCAGTATATCCAACACTTGGCAACTTACACCCAAACAATCTAGATTGATAAAAAGCACTTCAGGTAAGAGGAAAAATATGGATTTTGACTTTAATACAGATTGTCACTTTAAAATAGTTACAATAGTTAGCTTAAAGCAATGGATAGTGGGTTAAAGCATCCAGCTAATGTCTTATCACACGGTGGCATTAATTCAAACTTGACCTAAACAACCTAAACACTGACATTTACACTGCATTAAAAATGTCTATTATCCACTTTTAAAACATTTACAGTAGTATATAAATTACATTGGTGTGAAGTCATGTCAGTACGGGGTAACTTGAGTTCATTTGAAAGGTCTGTGTCAAACATAAAAGATTATCTTTTAAAATGAACTGTCATATTTTGCCCTGTGTGTCTCTCACTACCCACCACAGAGTCAGTAATGGTCCTGGCAGCTGTACATGTGAAAAGTGTTGATTAAAGCTCCGTAGGAACATCCATTCTTCATAATTATGGACACTCATGAACAAAATTAGCCTGAAACAAAGAGAATGTAATACACTTTCCCACTGTGCACTACCTATACAAAGCACATCTCCCACTGCTTCTATTATTTGTCACTGTAGCTGCAGCAGCCTGCACATCTGTAGGCCATCCATAGGTCTGTCAACGATGCCGTGACGAAACCGTGTCCTAGAGCTTTATTTTTATCTCGGTAAAGACAGATGGCAAGGCTCTCTGCTGCGTCTGGACCATGTTTGGATCCGGCACGGTGTTTCACACTGACAGCCTGCTCGAGTGGCCAAACCGTACCGACATGGATGCAGGCAATTCAAGATGTGAACGAAGCTTGTTTTGGAATACAAATGTTGCTGGGGTTTTGTTGTGGCCAAGTGAGTCATGTCCTGTGTCCTGTCCTTGATGCTTGCACGCATGTCTATGCACATGTATGTATGTATATACAAACACAACCTGGCGCAGCCATCTTTCATGTGCCCACATAGAAGACAAGAAAAGTGACGTGATGAAAGGCGTGCTTCCAATACACACAAACAAACTTGTTGGAAAGACATCAGGACAAGCTATCTAGGCAATGCAAAACTACAATTTCCCAAAGTTTTAAGACAGGAAACCGGTGACAGGAAGGAGACAGAAATAGTCTTCATGGGGAATCATGCAAGGCAATCCCACCTCAGATGACTTTTCATTGCAAGGAGGAAGTGGAGGGGAAGTGAGGGGAGTGCGTCAAACACTTCGGCCCTTTGCTGTGATCACTGTTTCTCACGGTGGTGTTTGGATGTGAATCAAGTTCCTGCTACCCTACTTGGTATGAAAAATTATCTCCGAGTTCCTCCGACTTCATGAACAGGAAGCAGCCTACATTTGCAGTTTATCTACTTTCAAACATCGTCCAATCATGTCTAAACAAGTCAGTTGGTAGATGTTTTGGCTTGAAAGAATGCCCTTTCTTCTGACTTTTAATCAATGAACTCAAATATTCAAAGGGTAAAATTTGGAAGGAAGTGGCTTTATCAAGCAGCAGCACAGCTTGAGTGTAAAGAGAAGGAGCAAGGGAAAAATGAAGCTTAGTGAACTGATTATTTGCAAAATGTCAGAAAGAATGGCAGTGCTGAAAAAGCTATTTAGTACAATTAAACATCATAAAGACTTTAGCCAGTTATCTCAGGATTGGTTTTAGATTAGTTCTGTTCTTACCCTTCAGAAAGGTCATTCTGTTTGGAAATTGGAAATGATCACTTAGCTTCAGTAAAATATGGAGTTCACAGGGATCCGTTCTTGGGCCCATGCTATTTTTCCTTTTTTTTTTTTTTTGGAGATTTCAAAAATCAGATCATTTTTATCTGCCAACAACTTAAAAGCAATACTTAACACCAATTCATGCATTTATTTCTCCTGGTTTGATTCTTGCAATGCACTCCTCTCAGACCTTTCCACAAAACCCTCAATAAAATCACTTCATTGGCCTAAAATCCATCCTAAGGTGGATTATAAAAGTTTAATAATCACTTTTAAGATTCATGGGGGGATAGCTTGTCCTTTTTTTTTATTTTGCAGTTAACTTTTTAATGAATTTTACTTGTACAGGAATACAAACAAACAGCAATCAAGGAGTAGAGGACCATATATGCATATATAACTAACACAGATGATTAAGACATTTACTTGAAAAAAAGAAATGTATATATGTAAAAATACAATTCAATTCAGTGAAGAGTATAAGATAAACAAGAGTTTGAAACGTAATTAATGAATGAAACAAAGAAGAAAAACAAAACAAAATCAATAATTGTCTGAAAAGCACTTTGTAACTTGTAACTTAATAAAGTTATTATTATTATTATAGTTTGTCACAGCATCTCATGCACAAGCCAACTACAGTTACTTCTACATCTACTCTCATACACACTGCTCAAATTTCTTACATCTGAGCATCATCATGTTGTCCTGCTTTCACTGTCCCCAAGCACCACTGGGATTTTTTGGGGGCCTGGGCAGACGGCCATAGGAGAGAAGGGTGCCAGGAAGTGGCCCTGGCTGCCATCATCCTGCCCCTTCAGTCACGAACAGGCTACGCTTCTCTGCCAGCTGCCCTTCTTGTGAGAAAGAAAGGATTTGGCTGGGTATCGAGCTGGGCACACACGGCTTGTTTTAGATTAAAATCAGCTGTTATCACCTCAAGTCACTGCACATTTATCTTCCAGAGAGCCACATTTACAAAAACGCATTTTTACACCTGTCGGAGATGTATCTGCAGACGTGTAAACAGGCACGTCAAGCTGCGTAAATGTTTGACTCTGACTCTCAAATAATGTCACCCTCAAGAAACTGGACAGCTGCTGTTTTCAATGAGAAACAAAGTTGTCACGTATATCCAATAACAATACTTGTCTCTCTCACTGAATCATATTTTCCATTAATCTTGCCCGCTCTTATGTTGTCCAGATAAATATCAAATTAGATCCATCTAAAACATCTGCCAAGTCATAGAAAACAGACAAAAGAAGAGACACTGTTATGTGCAGCTTGCACAGAATATAGTACTCCAATTCTACAGCTTCAACCTGTAAAGCAATTGCCAAACACATGTAATGCTTCATTTCCCCTTCAAATTATGAGTTGCATGATTAACGTTGCTTTGCTTGTATTCACTGGCGGCTCATCCGATAATTAACATGGTCAGCTGCTTATAGGGTGCACAGAGGGCCCCTACCCAAAAATAAAAAAAAAAACCAAACAAAAAAAAAAAACTGTATTTTTGGACAATCAAAAAAATTAAACTTAAGTGATAAGTGATATGGTGGAGTAGAGTGTGTGTAGGGAGCTGTGGAGTAAGACGAAAGGAAAAGGCAAAAGCCATCTAGGACAAAATGACAAAAACAAGAGCATAAAATTAACAAATTTCTAAAAAAAAATACTTGATTTTTTTTTTTTTTAAATGATGCAATACTACTATACTACTACTACTACTACTACAACTAATAATAATAATAATAATAATTATGAATAACTTTTTGGATAACCTGTTTGAAGAATATAAATCCTGAATGTAATTGTGTAAATGTATTGACACTCTTACAGCACACATGGAATGAAAAATACATTTATTTTAGTATATTATGTTAGCACAAACTGCAATGTTCAATGGAAGTGCAGTGGGAAACCAAAGTGAAACATCACTTAAATTAAGATCTAAAAAGTTTTTCCTATCTTGAAGGGTAAACCACTCAGAATTTGTACTTTCTTTTATTGTCATTGGATTTAAATACTTTCTTGAGGTAGGGAAATACTTTAAGTTGTATAAACTGGATTTATTTTAGAACTGCTGAACGCAGAAAGCTCATGGGGTCAATAGAAAAGCCACTTATAAAATCGGTCAGGTTAAACTTTTTTCCCCTTTTCTTCCCCTTCTACAGGACAGCTTGAGACTCCAAAACACATCAAATTTATTGCACATAGTAATGATAACATTAAAGTGCATATGAGCGGTTTCATTTTATGGTTACGAAATGTAGTAATTTTTCATGTATTCCTGTTTCATTTATCCTCACAATTTATCTTTTCTGAAACAATACAAGCCACTGACCCTTTTAACTACTATTCAAGCCATTTTACAGTCAGTCATCAGCGTGGTTTCAACTTGCAATAACACTCATTCCCCTTCTTAACACCAAACCCAAACAGTCATCAAGCTCCCATTTTATTCCAGTTATATTTCTGATCTTCCTGAGCTGAACGAGGAGGTGACACCCTTACGGATGCTCCACAGCAGGGAGGATTTGATTTGGTTTGCGACGTCTCCTGATTTTATGTTGTCAGGCTTCAACGTTTATATTAATAACATGGGTGTGCTATTTCTGTGAGGGCAGGGTCCGGGCCCGGTCCTTCCAGCTGTGATTATGTTCCCTGCGTGATGTCTATCTGCTGGGGTGAAGAAACAGTGGTTCCGGAGTAAATAGCACAGGATAATTACCATTACTCGCTTTGTGTAGCTTCAAGGGAAGAGGAAATCTCTTAATAGCCCTTTTTACACAGAGATCATGCGATAGGGCCGTGACGAAGACCCTCCATTAGGCGGGATTTGCTTTTTTGTACAGAACCAAACAATGCTAGCATAGCGCCGCCCCAGTGTGTGATTTTAGATAACATGCTGGCTTTCTGGACGCAAAAGAGGTGTAACTGACTTATTAATGAGCGAGCAAACTGCAGATTGTTTCAGTGTTTCCCAGTAAAGATGTCCTAACCTGCTCTGTGTGTCCACAAACAGGCTAAATGCCATGTCGCTCCTATGAAAAAGTGCTCGCCCTGTCTCTATTTCTGCAAAGCTTTGCAAAAAGAAACAAAATGAACTTTGACTGCAGGTAGTTAATAAGTGCTGTTTCCCCTGTTTCTTTATGCTAAAATAACCAGCTGCTGGCTGTAGCTTTACATTTATTGCACATGAACGTGGTTTTGATCGCCTCACCTTTAGCAAGAAAGCACATTTCCCAAAATTTTGGGGAATGTGTGCAACTAATACTCATTGAAAGCATGTAGTCCTTTGCTGAAGGCTTCAACAGTTTAGTCACATGGCAAGTAAAATATGCAAACATTTTCTTGAGCAAAACAAAATGTGGCTTAGATGAGCGTGCATGCATGCTTTTAATTAAAAGCACTAAATGTTTGTCACTTTTTATAACAGATGGAAAAATAGGAAGAGAAAGAAGAAAAATAAAATCATCAATGAATGTAAATACACTTGATGATGCAGAGTCCTCAACTGCCCTTTAGACTATATCTAAAACCCAAAAGGAATGTTTCATTGCGTGTTTACACCTGAAGAGCGGGCAATATATTCATGACGCTGCTCCACGGTGAGGACGTAGCAGGTAATCAGTCAGAGGGAGTAAACACTTCTTCTCTTGTAATGTGTTTGTTTTGCCTCGGCCTGTTTATACTCTACAGGAACATTTTTCCCTCTTTGCTTTAGCTAATCCCTTAATCACTTGTGCCGCCTGCAAAACAGAGCACCCCTTGTCCCCATGGGGCTGCAGCGTGACGACACAGTGTGCATCCTGTAGGCTTTGTGTTTGCCTGTAGGTTTGTTTAGGTATATGTTGTGATCACGTTGGTATACAACACATGTATGTTAACATCTATTTTTGTAATAATTCACTTAATGCCTTTTCACATTATGCAGATCAAAATAGCAAAACCAACAATACTCATGTTTTGTTTCAAGCTGTGATGCTCAGAGCAGATGATCCACTGTCTACAAGCTGGCTGTCTCTGTACCCCGGATGAGATGGATAATTGCAATTTCAATAAAAACAAACTATTTAACCAAGATTTTGAGGCATGGCTCAAACTGTTACAAGGCGATGCGTATGACCCACAGTGTATTTTGTGCAAAAAGTCTTTCAAACTCAGGGCAATAGAGTCCCACATGCAGAATGAGAAAATCAAAAGCTTTGTCTCTGGCACAAGAAAAAAAGTCATATTTGTGTTACAATAAACATTTAGGCAGAATTGTCTTTAATGCTAAATAATTGATTTGGTACATATTTTTATTCAATTTTGCATATTGTAAACAAGGTGTTAAATTTAATTCCAAGTGGCTTAAAAAAGTCTTACATCTAATTTTCCCAGATTTTAACTAATTAATGGTTAAAAGCTGACATTCCTTCACAAAACTAACAATGAGGTTGTCTTCCTGATAAAGTTTCAAAAGGACTGAGTGTCTTCCTACAACCCAAACACTCATTTGTTATCTCTGGACACTGATGGATGCTGTAAGAGGAAGCACCTAAACATCAGTCTCAGGTACACAAACACAGCAGCCTGCCGAAAGCTTTCTAAATAGTCCAACAGGTTCCATGAGGTCAAGTCTTTTTCAGAGTCAGGGGTCACTGGGTGCCGCTGTTACAAATGACTGTTCCTGCTTCGTCACTGTCTCACCCCTCACCGGCTGATGCCCTCGCTCTCTATACATCCCTCTCCAGCCATCTGTTTTACTCTCTCTGCCGCTCTGTGCTGGATTTCTCTGCTTGCAGCCCCGACTGAGGGACAGGCGTCGGTCCAGCTGGTAGTCAGCGGGACCAGGCTGCACGTCTCCAAACTGACGCCCATATGCATCCTCGCCATAGGGTGAGGTACAACGGTTCATCAATCACAGCAACTCTCCAAGTTTAGCCTTTCCACAGAGACAGTGGGGGGGCTGATGTATGGCAAATTAATCAATATTTTTATTAGAATCAGATTATATGATACCTACAGCAGTGGCTTCTAGTCAGGTTGTTTAGCAAGACACCTAAGCAACAATTATGTTGTCAGAATTTGCAAAACAGCTTTTTAGAAATGTATTTAAATGTACAACATCAGTGTTTTCCAAAGTTACAGTTCAAAGTTGGAATACATTTATTACAAAACCAGGCAGCCATCCAACCTTAATCTTACTACCAGAGGTCACTTTTTCTGTAAGATAGGTGGTATATATGGAACTAATTTGGTCATAATTGTATCTTGTAGCTTGTTGTGTGTCTCTGAGGTTATTCTGTGTCTCAATGAGGTCATTTTGTATCTCTTTTTGATCTTATTGTGTGCCTCTTTTTGGTCCTTCGAAGTCATTTTGTTTCTGCTTGTACTTGTTTTGTGTCTCTTTCAAGTCATTTTATGTCTCCTTTTGTATGTTTTGTGTCTCTGTGGTTATTCTGTGTCCCACTGAGGTAATCTACTCCACCAGCAATGCATAAAACACAATTACTTATTTCCAACACTCCCCACCTTCTCTCTCCAGTGCAGCGCCCATTGCGCATGCTCAGCCTCCCTGAAAACCACATGCGTCTCCCCACTCTGCTCTCTCCAGTGCCAAGGCGGAGAGATGCGCACACTGAGGACACCGCAGCATAGAAATGCGCACAGCTCCGAGCCAAACCCGGCTATAGCTTCACCTCGCGGCACCCCTGACCCGTCTCTCAACACAATGGGTTACAGGGAATATGGCTAACTTTGCCACACTTTGCATGTCTCGGGAAATGCCCTGCGTTGTCTGGAGAGCTGTGCTGCCGAGCGGCTGAATTGAGAGCACAATAACACAGAGACTTGAGAGAAGAAGCGGGAGGGAGACCTGATTCCAGTCATTTCTGTCCTCTCCCACTTTGGTTTTGAGAGATGATCACGGAGCTGGTGTGCACCGCCGTGGCTGTGGGTCTCTATCTGAACACGCTGGACGCGGATTTCTGCTACGATGACAGGTAGGTTTCGCCCACAGAGCGCAGCAGCAGCAACATCACCATCCGCCGCTCCACTTGTCATCTCCTCTTGTTACCTCACGCACGGAAGCGGAGGGGGGGGGGGGGGACGGTCGCTGCGTCTACCCGCATGTTTGCACGTGCTTTTGTCCGGAGTCTGTCATAAATCACTGCTTATCACCGGCTGTGTAGTTAAAGGCACAAAGACAGGGAGAAGGAGAGTTAAAATTACAGCAAAATGCCAAAATAAACCAGCAGTGGTGTTTTATTCTAACTTGGACCGCTGCTCATTGAGTTCATATTGCTTTATTGCCCTTAATTGCATATTTTCTCTGTAATTGTGTGCGTCTAACATTCATTCAAGAGCTACAAGTTATGATTCCAAATTGTTTGTTTTTTTTTTTTTAAGTATTATTGCCAAAAAAGTGCACTCCACATGGTTCACAGTAACTTAAAGCAAAAGAGGTGAAGTTCAACACGTTGTGAACTGTGTGGCTCGGATGCTCTTTGTGTTGTGAAGCACTGGTGGCTGTTACAACAACGCCCTGCTGCACCCCCGGGGGAATTAAAGCTAATTTAAACCGGGAGTTTCATTTTGCAAACAGCTGAATAAACATGTCAACACTTTCATGCTGTGGAGGGACATGGTGGGGAAACCTGTAATGCCCTGATGGACTGTGGAAGTAGAAAATCATCATAAGAAACTTTAATAAAAAAAAAACTTCTTTCATTTTAGGTAGAAGTAGCATCACTTTGTCACTTAAAGACAGTTTTGGCTGCATTTGCTTTCTTACATAGGAGCAAGACACACAGACTTTGTGGTTTTGTTGTTTTGCATCTCTTTGTTGATGCATCTTTTTGTGGTTTTGTGTCTCTTCGAATCTCTGTCTGGTCTTTTTGAGTCTCTTCCTGGTTGGTTCATGTTGATTTGAGTCAAATTTTGCAGGTAAAGGCCTGTGCGGGGCTCATTAGTCCAAAAATGTAATTATTTGTGATTATTTTTAAAAGTAATATGAATACTCAATTATCTCCTACAGTAATTAGTTACACTACCTGTTACATTACTTTTTTTGTTACATCCCACAAAATGTCTAATTGCATCTTTTCTCCTCAAAATTCAGACTTTGCATGTGTCTCTGTGTAATTGTCAGGGCAACATTAGTCGCAAGTAAGCACAGCTAAGGCTAGATGGCTTGCAAATGTTACCTTGGGATCTTCTGTTGTTCTTTACTGGTATTTCCTCAAGGATTATTAAAGGCAGAGAGTCTATCATGGACATAGGCAACATTTACTCCACCAACATATCCAGCCATAAGCTTCATTTGTTATTTGTCGCCTGTAACCTGCAGCTATAGGTGATTAAAACCCAGTTTTGGTTATTTAGCTGTTGTAGGGCTGCAGCCATCCTCCATGGCCGCAGAGGGCTCAAATTTGGTGGGGTGTATTTCATGGAATGTCACGTTTGTATGTTTAATATGCTGCTGGTTACTTAAATTTCCCTCGGGATCAATAAAGTACCTATCTATCTATCTATCTATCTATCTATGTTGTTGTGCTGTTTGTTGTGGTAGGTGTTTCAGTTGTGTTTTTCCAAAAAGTCTTAATACCACTACCTGTAACAGTGATGTTATTTTCGATTGTTATATTCTCTTCCTCCCGCCAATATCAAAGTAATGGGGATGTTTCCAGCCACTGCATGTAAAGTAGGAGTCAGGCTAGCTTGCTGTTTTATTAACTGTTTTTATGATTATGAAAATAAATCCAAAATGTGATTACAAATCAGTAGGGGTGTGACGAAAAACATTTTAATGAGTTATTTCTTTTTGAAGTAACCGTAATATTATCACTGAAATTGTATTAGTAATCTGTTACACTATTCTGTACTGGAAAAAATAATATTATTATTGTTATTACTGGTTAAGGACGGGTGGGGGGGGCTGACATGTTGGGCCCCTGGGCTTGTGCCCTGTAGGCCCGTTCAGTCATCCATCAATGCTTGTGAAACATGTCCACACTGAGGGTGTAACCTTTGATAACAAGTCGCTGGGCCAAAAATACAGAAACCACTGATAAACTGTGCACGTATCCATTCATTATGACTAAAGTGTAGTGTAAGCCTGTTGTGTTTCACGCCCACAAAAAAAGAAAAGTATGTTGCTCAAATTTTTGTTCAGTGAGTGAGCCTGCCATACATCTGTGAGAGAATAATCGCCCTTCATGTAAAAGTACATTTGCACCACAGCTGGTCCCCTTTCAAAAAAAAAAAAGTCTGGACAGGTAGTTCTTCACTGACTCTGAAACACTGTATATGGACATAAAGGGTTTTGGCTCTTGCAACAGTTCTGCCAAAACTGTTATTAATCAGTCTTCCATTATCAAGAGTTAAATCAAAAGGTGAACTACTGATATGCAAGGTATGTGGTAGATTTCTCATCTGCAGCTCCATCAAGGTTTGCTGTCTGGTAAGCATCTCCAGACACCTCTTAAAGGTCAAAGATCCCCCCGCTTTACTTTTCAGCACCGGCAGTGACCCCTCTGTGTGTCAAGACAGAGTGTGCGTGGAGGTGAAGGAGGATTGGTAGAAATGAGGTCCGTATGGCGTCTCCACTTGCATCACACCTCGCCAAGTATCCCTGTAAAGCACCCAGCAGGGGTTATTCCATCCATCAGCCTCATCTCTACATGTGACTGTGACACCGCAGGGTTGTCAAAAAGCCCCTTGGTGACAGATTACCTGGGGCGCGGCCCTGCCCGCTTCAACCTACGCTTGCACTCCATCCCCTCAGTGCAAGTTCAGTGTCTGCCAGTGCTGTGTATCTATCATAGTCACCATGGTAATTTACGCTCTTGGGGACACACTCTGGCGTTTTGGTTCAGTGATTTCAGGTGGAGGAGGGTGAATACCAATCAGAGGTTTGACCTTCACTGGTCATTCATCAAACGTTGCCCTCTTTTGGGGTCAAGAGTCGTGTGCTCCCGCTGTCTCCCTCGGGGGTTAGAGGAGAGTTACGAGCAAAAGGTTAAGGCGAGAGACAGTCATTCTGGTCTGGAGTAAAAAGATGGTTGTAGACAAATTTGTTCTGCATTTGTCTGCTTTGCGAGCTGATCGTGTCTGACCTTTCACCCTATAATCTAATTATCGTCACGTGTCGCACACTGATCTTAACATTGAAGACGAGATGGCGGAGCAGATAATTACAGGCGCTCCAGCTTGTGGGGATGTTCTGGCCAGTCTCTGCTTTTTCAATCATGTCAAGTGTTTTTCCTGGGCACCGCTCAGGGCTCAGCCAAGCGCTCTCTTGGCCAGTGGTAATCCCAATGAAAAGCCTCTGCGTGTGAAATGAGTACGTTTTTACGGGAGCAGGGAGAGGGCTTGAGCCAGGCACATTTTTGATTCTGGGAAATAATCAGTACATGATCTGCTGGTTGCTGGTGTTGAGCCAAATGTAAAGGCAACCTATATTTAAAAATCATATTTAAAACAAGCTATTCAGGGTGCTGATGTGTTCGTGTTTGTATAGGCTTGTTAGATTGATTGCTTGAGAGCTGTGGCCATCAATTGGAGAATTTATTTACCGTAACCTCTGGACGATCCTTTGAATACCCATCATCAAGGCTTTTGACAGGTTAACAAATGGGACTCTGAGTGACGCTGCCATTTCAGTGATGGTTTTTAACTGCACCTTTTAACAAATCGACCCAGTAATGGATGTCTTATTCGAAAGACTTGGACAATTTCCTGTTGACACCAATAGTGAAGCAAGGACAAGAGATAATTGAGGTGTTATTGTGAAATGAAATGCATCCTAAAAGCTCAGTTCAGACCAGATATTTGTGACGAGACGAAACCGTTTTGGAATGCTGCAGAGAAAAGTTGCAGTGGTGTGTGAACTGGCCCGACACAGTTTTTTTGGTAATCATATATTGCACCACTTTTCACCAGAGGTTTCAATGTCTATATCTGCCACAGACATGAAAAAAAAATTAGCTCAACACTTTTATGTTTCAAAATAAAAGCCTTCTGACAACATTCATTAGTTAACACAAGGCTGTGTGTGTTATGTGTTATGTTTTTGCCGTTCCATCACTACCAGAAATGCAACTGTAGGGCAAGTATCCCACTATCATCATTCACATTTGTTCCTTAAGAAACTGAAAATGATATTCAGCTACAAAATAAGCCTGAATAGCTGAAAATCGGAATGGAAGTACGATGCATTGTTGCTATGGAGATGACACATCATCCCATCTAGCCTCTTTGGTGTAAACTGGCAGGATTTCAGAACATTGCAGACTGACGCATTGCATGTAGTTATGAGTTTTGACCCATCTCATTGCAAATCTTTGGTCTGAACTGGACTTAAGTGTCTTTCAGCTTTCAGAGTCATATATCCCAAAAGATCTGTGACCCCAATCACGTCGCCGTCTGCCTAAGAAGTGCATTCTGGTCCCTTAAGAGACTAAAGGGAAGACTTGTTCCCTCTTTCTTTCAAAAGAGCAAAACAGTAAAATCTCTGAGCTTTAAGGGGCTGGGAGGTTTGAATTTCACTGAACATTCACATTCACCCTTTATAATTTCAGATTCCTTCTCGAAGTATCATCACCCTTGAGATTAAAAATGTGCATCCAGAGCGAGTTTTTAAACAATTAAACATGCCACACAAATGACAAAGAAGTGATGCAGAGTAGTGACTAAAGAGAAGCGCCACAGTGAAGACAGAAGATCACTTAGTCTGCCGGTTGCAACATCTGTTACTTTTATAGCTTGGTTTCTGAGGTTGACCGATAAGTGCGTCAATATGGGATTGTCTTTAAGAAGTGCCCTTTCATCTTAGTGCAAACCATAGTGCTTTGAGCTGAAGTACGAATGAAAGGATGTATGTTAAGGGTGCACACATTGTTTAACCCCCTGGATCACCTATAAATATGAATAATATCCCTATGAACTCCTTAAAGTGCGTAAAACATGGGGAAAAAAGGGTTATTGCTTCCTTCTTTATGTCCGTCATGTTTCTGCAAGTCATTCCATGCATAAATCTATATGTAGTAAGTATGTGGAAGTATGTTCAGTTAATAAGGAGCCTTGTTTTGTCAGGAATGTTCACATGCTTGTATCAACTGAGATAAGAGAAGCAGTAATTTTAGTTTGAAGCAGCAGGCCGGTTTTCATTACAGTGTTTCTGGTTGTTTCTCTGCTACTAGCTACTAGGCCTATTTTTGAATTATGTATCCTATTATGGCCAGTGTTGGGAAGGTTACCTGAGAAATCTAATTATTTTATCATTACTTGTTACTAACTAAAACTAATTACATCCCTTACTAATTAAACTAATAGTTAAATCACTTTTGTTACTCACACAAATGTTGGCAAAGGTGCCCTTGAACACCTCCAGCACCCACACATAGCATCTTTTGTAGTTTTAGCTGCGCTAATCAATATTTTGATGTTCTATAAATCTTTACCAGGCAATGCAGCTCCCCTCAGCTCTGTGGAGTGTCTCTTAGTTCACTGCCTACATTTTATGTCCTGCAACTTTGTGTAGTGCAAAGGATTTAATGGCATTAGTGGTGAAAATTGCAGATTTCAACCAGCTGAAACTTCTATGTGGCAAGCATGAATTCTTGGTGAGAATTTCTTCAGTTTTTTGACCGGGAGCTCAAATAGCCGCAGAGGTTTCCTCATATCCATAACAGACAGACCCGGTGACTTAAACTAGCACAAACACTAAATAAAGCAGTTTCACGTTATACCAACTATATCACATTTCTGCCAGTATATGGCCCCAAAACCATACTCACTGGCCTTTTAAGTATTAGTTTTATTGTTGTTTACATTAGTAGCAGGAAGCTGTAGCTTCTAGCTTGGAGTATTAAATGGCTAAAGAGCAAATTGTTCCCTCCAGCAGCCGGTGGACACAAGACCAGACATGAAGAAGTGGGAATATTAGACTTATGTCAGCTAGGTGGCTAGAAAAACGCTTCATAGTTTAGACAACAGTCCAGTGCAGCTCTCCAACAGTTTGACAGTAATTATAACACCCTAAAGTTGGAGGGTGTGTGAATCCTGTGGCAGGAAACCAAGCGACTGGTGAACGTAGTTTTATTGGTGGCAAGCTAGCAGCCAAGAAGACACATAAAAAGGACATCTTTTGAGTTACAGGAGGATGTTTTCCTTTTCTTTTGACACTGGCTAGCTGCCTCCCCTGCACCAAGCTAACACATCCTGGACCAGTCTGTCCCATCTGTCCGCTGGGGACGTAGGAATGAAACTTGTTATCAGCCCTCCATCAAACTCCTGGTAAGAGAGCAAACAATGCTGTTCACCGTATGCTGCTCCACCTGTTTGTTTTTTTATCTTCTGGTTATGATTCAATTGTTTTTATCTTCCAGTTTAGCACTAGCAGCGCTAATTGTTGTCGTGCTCTATTACACTTTTAACATATGTTTTATGCTGCCCAGGTGGTCTCACAAAGCAAGTAGCTCCAAAAAAAAATGGAATATTTGGAAAACTATTAGAACAGCTTTTTGTTTAACGATTGCAATACCTAAAATCACGCAATGTGAAACACCCCAGTTCAGGCAAAAAAAAAAAGTGATTAAACTACTCAATATTGACTATGACATATGGCCAGTGTTTCTTAAACATTTTCAAATAATTACCCTTTGAATTTTTTAAATCCAGCGTAAAAGTATTTTGGTAGGAATACACACTAAACAAATGTAAATGTAAACATGATTGCGTTTATTGCGGCAGTTGACAGTATATGGCAGTTAATGGTTACTTTAAAAAAAGAAGAAGAATATTAAATACAAAATAGGGTTTACTGAACTCCTTATACTAGTATTATATTTGCAATAATGTATGACTTATTTCTTAAGTTAATATTTTGAAAAAATCTCAAATGCTCCCTGAAGTATGGGAACCCATACTGGCATCTGTGCCCCTGTTTTAGAAACACTGGTTTTAACCCTTGGAAAGCTAAATCAACATACCTTTTCTTGTGCCACATTCAGACGCCTTCACAAGTATTTAAACCTTCGAACCCTTAGTGAAAACAGTGTGAAAAAGGCAATAAGCTACTTGGCAAAAAAGTGTAGCAAAAAAGTGCCAGAAATGAGAAGATTACGATTTTATTCTTATAAAAGCTGAGAAAAAATGTCCAAAAAATTATTAATTATCTAAATTATGTATAATGTATTCTTATGTACAGAATGATTATGAATTAATTAACATAATAAGTACTTTATTTTATTTATTTTTTGCTAACTTTAGGTGAAATTGTACTTTTTTTTTCATCCTTCAAATTTTTGGATTGTTTTTTTCTAAGTAGGTCATTGCCTTCTTTCCGTGTTTTTGTAAAAAATAAAACTAATTTGCTCATGTTTCAAAGGGTTAAAAACATACACCTGTGTTTTTCAAAGTCCCCATGTTAAACTCTCAAGGGCATGGATTGTTATAGGGCTGTAATATTCAATTCGTTGGCTTAAAAAAACAGTTGGTGTGTTTCCTGCATGTGCCTGGTTGTGTTCCATCAAAAGGACCCACGTCATCTCTGAATCATTTTTGAATCATCTCTGTTTTTCATGACTGCTCGTAATTGTTATCTCTTTTGGGTTGGTGCTCTCAAGGCTCACTGTGATGGGTTGTGGCCCTCTGTAGTAAATGTTGCCAGGAATCCCAGTGCCTCTAGTGGAATAATTATCTAAAACATGTGCCCTAGTTGTGTTGAGGCTGTTTAAGTTACAATATGTGCTCGGAGCAGATAAATATTGAAGGAAGATGTAGGCTAATGAAATGAGTGAGAGGAATTTTTTGACTGTGTGCAGTAAGGAATACAGTGGAGGTAAAAAAAAAAAGCTGTCAGGAGGAATTTTCACTGTAAGAGATGAATAAAACCGCCTTGAGATGAGAATTAAAGAGGACGATGTGTGAGTGAAACTGAAAAAAAGTGTTTATGAAAAGTAATTTGAGATGGTTTTGAGTCTTTTAACCAGATTAGCCGACACAGGAGATGATGTGTTTTCGAGGAGAAACAGGCAAGCCTCATTAAAGTGAGGTTTGGTGGTAAAAAACCCCCACTCATTGTATATAAGCTTTAACATGTTTTTTCACTTTCTGGCCATGAAAAGAGTTTGCTATTGATGTCTTGTTTTTGCAGTCCGTAGCCTCTTTATATTCAGTGGTGGAGGGATCAGACTATTAGTCAAACAATAGGAGGGCGGGGGCAAAAAGTCTCATTTTGATTACTAGCAGATTTAAGTCACAAAAGCACTTAGTGGTCAACTCTGCAGATGTTGTGGCTTTGAAACAGCTTTAAAGCCACAAATGAAGGCTTGAACCCTCTACGCTGGACTGGGTGAATTAGAATTTCTCTTTGGGGTTATGAAGGCGTCTGGTTCAATGTTTAAGTAAAGAAATGGCAGCACATGTGCAGAAGACACAGGATGAAATATTAAAACCTATCTTCTCACGCTGGGATGTGCTCCAGCTATTGCAATCCTTAAAGGGGCAGAAAAAACAGTCTGCTGGCAAACAGAGGAGCGTGCATGGCTTGGTCTTCATAATGAAAGGGCACCGAGGCACGCACATGGCAGATTTATTTTTTATCAGAAACATTTATGAAAGGTATTGTCATAATAAACTAAATCTCTTTCAGAACATCACAGTACTTGCCAGTCAGGGGTCGGGGTTTGGTGTAACTGCTGCCCAAGGTTACTCTGTAAATGTGTGTGTCCTCAATTGCTATAAACTACAGCTGCACAATATGCGAAAAAATAATATTGAGATTTTTTTTGGACAGATATTAAAATACAAGTCACAATTTTTGCATTTAATTTTTACTGAAGAGAAAACCATAAAAATTATGATGTCATTTTTGCTGAAGTCTGTACAAAACAAGCATGTTATCTTACGTTTAGAATATGATTTGTAGGCCAATTTATAAAAATAAATTCAGCTTCTGCTGTTTAAATATTGCACTTGGCCATACAGCAATTAAAATAATACTTCAATTAAATGTCTTGCCATATTATTAATCTTGATTTACAATTACAAACATGATATTTAAAATTGAGATATTTATATCATGATAACAATGCACATATGATAATATAGTGTAAATAATGTAGTGCCCTTTTAAATAATTTGCTTTTCTTTTTATTCTTGCTTTGTCTCCCTCCCTAAATGCTGGTTGTTTTTTCATAATGCAGTTTGTGAAGTTTATCGATTCTTTGTTTACTGTAGGCATGCAAAAAAAAAAGTTTTCTTCACAATTTCAATGGAGCACAGGGTCATTTCTTTAACTAATATACAAATGGTCATTTCGGGGGTGAAGTATTTCTTTAATAACTCCCTTGTCACTGAAACCACTGTTAAATCTCGAAGAGATGATTTTGTTTATTTTTAGTTTGCCCATCCTCCCATCAGATCCAGTGATGCACAATGCTGGTTGAAACTGCTGCTAACCCTTGGCTGGCCCTTTGGCTTCGCAGGCCGCAGTCGACCCGCCCGTCTGCCAAGACATGACCGCCAAACCACTGTCCCACGACCCTCCCTGTGTATACACCATATGTGAATCCCAAAACACTGGTATCCACTGACAACCAGGGCTTACAAGATTGACAGCGCCCTGCAAGATATGCATGACAAAGCTGTAGATATGTCATGTAACACCAATGCTAGATTTGGGAGTCTGACAACCACAAACCATAGATAAAAGGCTGAAAACATAGTCTCACAAGTTTCTTATCTGGCCAACTGCATGTGTGTTCATCAAGTGTGCCTTCATAACTGTAGCATGGGGTTCAATTTCCACCTCAGCGCACTAAACTGACTTTGTAAGCAAAGCTCCTTTTTGTGGCGTTAGATTACACTTAAAGGCCGGCATCCACTTTCTCACTTTAAACTACAAGGTGGACTTCTAAAGCAAGCAGTTGTGGCGTAATGTAAAACCAAACCCAAGCTCGGGATCACACGAATCGCCAGCAGTTACCCTTTCTACCTTTTGTAATCAATAGCCATTAAGTATCCTGTTTCAGTGACTGTGGAGGTTTTTTTGTCTGCTGCCCAGAACAGCTGTCAGAACAGAAAATCAAACGTGGGTTTTTTTTCCGCTGCATTTGACAACACGCTCACATTTCACTACGGCTCGCATCAGTTCTGACTGCAAGAAGCACTCTGAAAGTGAGCTCTGACTTTCATCAGCCACTTCCTCAGAATCTGAAGGGCTCTGTTTGTGCATGTGAAGGGGGTTTTCATGTGCACTGACAGCCTTTCCCCAGTGAGGGTGAAGCTGTCAGGAGTTGATGGCGGAAATGATCAGGATGACGGTGCCAGCGTTGCCAGATTGGGCGATTATCAGCCCAACTGGGTTACTTTTGATTTAATTGGGCGGGTAAACAATGCTTTTGGTTGGGCAGTAATAACTTTGGCTAGTTTTATACCATTTAAAGCTGCCTGGAACACTAGTTTCCCCCCAAGTCTTGTGCATCCACTACTAGAGTTGGAAGAAATTGCTTTTGCAAATAAAGTTATAAATAAATGTTTTCGTATTGCTAAACGGATTATTTATGCCAAAGCACTGTAGACCTGTTGAGCATTATGTTTTTGAGTTGTCCGTCTCATTCTCAAGAACACTGTATCTTAGGATCGCCCTGAGGAAATCTCTTCAAATTTGGCACAAACAGCCACTTGAACTCAAGATTGAACTGATTAGATTTTGGTGGTTCAAGATCGCTGTGACCTCACAACATGTTTTTGGCCATAACTCAAGAATTCATATGCTAATATGAATAAATTGCTCAATGAATATGAATTAGACACAATTGTCAAATTGGATAAAGTGATGATACTTTATATCCAAAAGGTTGAAGGTCAACGACATCATAATGTTCTGCTAAAACACTCTTCTGGCTGTTATTCAGTGTCATAAATTAGAAACAGAAGGGGAGATATTTGGTCAGATAATGAATTGGTAAAACTTAACTGAATAAATAGATCCTCTGCTGCTGGGAGAAGATGTGTGTGAAGCATCCATGTTTTGGGTTGCAGAGGCATACACTTGCAAAGCAGTAATTCCAGTTTGTCTGAAAAATATCTGTAATATAAGGTAAAGATTGTGCCATGCAAGCTTTGATGAAATTCTCATTCATATTTGCATGGGATACTGACCCTATGTTGTGCCTTAATTATGGTATAAATACCAGCAGCTTCATAAACCAATAGAGATTCATTAGTTTGGCAGCCTTGGCACCGAATTCTAGCAGAGCACTGCACACACTTTCCATTTCCACGCATGGCTACTTCAGCTAACTCTTGTAAAATATACTAATATGCAGAAGGCTTTCTGGGTCAGAACAGGGCCAATGATGTGTGGGGGGGAAATCGGTTTGTGCTTCTCACCTCATAAAAACCTGAGAGGGGGAGATTGAGGGAGTTGGTGTGAGGGCTTGAGGGATTTAAGATTCAGGAGAGATCAGATGACAGCCTCCGCTACTTTTACTCAAGGGCACAGTTATAGTGTTTGGTATTGAGATGGAGGGGGAGCGGAGTGATTATACTGGAAGCTCTGTTACTCGAGTGTGCTACAGTTGGTATTTGTTTGCCTCCAATGTCTTTGTAGCTCGACACTGGAGACTTTCTAAAGTTGTTTGCCGAATCTGAACCTGCAGGAGGTCGACATGAAAGTCTTTTGAGTAATTTTAGATGGGTGTGCAGTAATTTATATCTGAATTTATGATTGTATCTTCATGTGTACATAATGGAAATATGTCATTGAGTTTTAAATTGATTTATAAATGTCTGAAAGGGCTATAGTATACTCATATTTCATTCCTGTTCCTGCCAGAAACATTGGAACTGTACGTTTCTGCAAACCAAGAATACTTTACATTTGATTGATTTATACATGAAGTATGTATCATATCAACATTTGTGATGTGGCCTAATATACGTATGTGGATTTGTCAGCTGTAGGTGGAGGGGACGGGGGGATGGCGTGTCACCTAGGTGAGATGACAAGCTGCAGACCACTGCAGACCATTGTTTGACGGTTCACTTCTGGCTGGGAAGAGTGGTTGTTTCTTACAGAGACATCACTGCTTTTACAGCTCAGACTGTGCCATGAAATGTGGTTGTATTTACGAGTCTTTGCTACTTTTCTGGCCCAGAAAATGATTGTCATTTACTGAGTCATCGCTGCTTTTTGGCCCAGGTTGTGGCCTGAAAAGTGGTGGTTGTTTTTTACAACGACATAGCTACTTTTGCAGCCTGGATTTGGCTTGAAAAGCAGTTGTTTTTTACAGAAACATCACTACTTTTCCAGCAGGGATTATGCACCCAAAAGATGATCTTTTCCCAACCATAACCAAGTGTTTTTATGTCTAAATCTAAACACGTAAAGCACAGAATTATTGAAAAATAAAGTCTCAGTATATCTGCTACAAAATAGCATGCAATTATCCGTGGTTAAATGCCATGTTTTCTGGCGATTGGATTGCCTTTTCACATAATTCACTCTGCAGAGGGAAAAAATCATTGTCCTTTTCCCTTTTCCTCTATAAGCAGCTAAAAGTGGAGAACCAGCCGATTATACAGATAGAGGAAGTGAGAGTTCTCAGTACAGCTGTGTTGTTTAGAGGTATCTCTCTTTGTGACACAATAGAAGGCTATTTGGAGGAGTGATGACACCAGTTGTATTATGAACGGAGATAGTGATTAGCTGGAAATACAAGGAAATGGCAACTGAGGTCGGAAAAATTCTTTGACTCGTTCGGAGAGAAATCTGCATGGCTTGATGCTAAGCTGTTCGGAGTTGGGGTTGAAATTGTAATTTCCTGCTCCACCATATAGCCACAGATTTGGGTTTTGTGGCGGATCATTTCCAGTCCAATCGAAACACACCAATTCACTCAGGTTTGGCTCGGTAGCAAAGTAATCATTCTGTGTTTAGAGCCATGAAGCGCACCATCCTTCAAGTTAACTATCCTCCTTTATTATCTAGGCAGGGTCAGGAAACATTTAAACCAATTTTCCCATTCTGATGGCCTGCCCATTTTGCTCAATAGTATCTCACAGAGAGGAACTGAGCTCCTCATTTCTGCAGAGTTAGTCTCAGTGGCTGGTTTTTCAGGTACTCGGAGCTCGCTGGAGATAAGGTGAATTGCTGTTTAAGTAAACATGGCAGTCTTGACTACAAGCAACCCACAGTGGAAGTCAACCTGATTAATGGAAGAAATCTGCATTTGATAATGGCTATTTTTCCGCCTCAGTCATTCCCGAGATAAACCAGCCACTGTATTTATCTTTCTACAGAATGTAATTTGTTTCTCGCCATCATTCTGATATTCATGGATCAATGGCTATGGGACAGGCTGTATGGTTATAGTGCTTTCATGATGAGCTATGACAACACTGTAATGTACTTTTGATGTATTTTGGGGGAAATCTACCATACTAGAGTTTTATCTCCTTCACAGATTTTCATCTTTTAATGTGGTGGAATGTACTGAAGGTCACTGAATTATGCATGTTTTGAAGAACATGGGTCGTTTATATGAGCTCTATGATGCATTTTCACTTGCATTTTGATAGGAAACACGCAGCAGGGAGCTCGGACTCTGTCAATACTTTGATTGGTTTCCCCCTGCCTAAAATAAATTCACCATCCAAGGCAATCAGTCATGCTTTTTCATGTGAATTTGAGTTAAGGAAACATCCAAAGGCGCTGTCCTGTTGTAGATTGGTATCTCTGTGCGGTAGACATGGCGAGCAGACAGATTAGAGGTCACCTCCGAGTGCGACGGTGCCAGCTCATCCACCTCACCGGGTGCATTTCATCAAAAAATCCACAGACATTTTCCCCCCAAGGCTTGCTCATTACCGTGATACCACATCCAGTCGATCCATTACCGAGGCGGCTGACAACGACAATTTAATCTTCACTGTGTGGCCTTGCAGGTTCTTTCCTGCTATGACCAGCAGCATCTACTAGCTGATAGTGTTATCAGCACCATGTGACATCCCTGTTGCAGACAGGAAAGATGTTTGTTCGTAAAGTGGAATGACCCATCTTGATGTATTTTTCTTCCACGCTCCTCACAGACATGGAGAAGCTTATTTACCGGAGAAACTGCCTCATAGTGTGTAAATAAATGAGCGTTTTTGTTTTGCAGCTGTAGGGAAATTAGAGGCAACAATGGAAATTCATGGAAATACTCCTATAAGCTTTCTTGCCGAGAGTTAGAGGAGTCGATTGATACCATTCTTATGTCTGTGCTGTAAATGTTAAGCTACCATTGGTAGTGTAGCTTAGCACAAAGACTGGAAACAAGGGGGAAACAGCTAGATCAGCTCTGTCCAAAAGTAACAAAATCTTCCTACTAGCACCACTAAAGCTCACTAATTAACATGGTAAAAAATTGCCATTTATAGGACCATTTCTTGATGTTTTCACACAGTTTTTTTGGATTAAAGAAACTGTACAACATAATTATTAGTGAGCTTTTGCAATGATGCAAGAAAGCATGCAAATGATTTTGACTAAGGGGTCCACTGTTGCCTGTGAGCGGTACTTTCCCAAAGATCTGTCTAAAAGATGAAGAGTTGCAAAGATAGGCAATACTTCATCCACCACATATCCAGCCACAAACTTCATTAGTACTTTGTTGCACCTGCAGCTGTCCATTATAAAATCTAGTTTTAGTTTTTTAACAGTTGTAGTGCTGCAGCCATCTCATGCAGCTGTGCAGGGCTCATTTATTGGGTCATATTTCTTCAAGATTTACATTGTTTTGCTGACAGTTATAGTAGGCGTTTCAGGAGGTCTGAGGTTGTGGTTTTCGCAGTGGAAAGAGTCTTAGTACCATTGCCTGGAATAATGATGTTTTTGTCATCTTTCCTCATGACAAAATTAAAAGTTATGGGAATATTTACATCCACTGAATGTTCCAAGCAAGCTTGCTGCTTTGTGACATGCATGCATGACAATTACTAATATGTAAATTTCTAAAAGTGTAAGTGATTGTTAGATTTCAAATCAGTAAGGGGATGACAACAAAAGTAGCCTAACGAAACATGTTATTTGTTTTCAAGGTAACTGTAATATTATTCCCACCCAGTAACACCCAGTATTTCATGCAGCTGAATGCTTCCATTAACATTATGGCTATTTAGTGTAGTAGAAAAGGTGTCAAATGACAAACTCTTTTGGTATCAGCACTACATTAAGGGTAGCCTACTGGTATTGGTATTGGTATCATTATTTTTAAACAAAACCTAGCTCTACTGATTTTCTTACCTTTAGAAAGAGCCAGGCTAGCTGTTTCTCAGTGTTTCCAGTCAACGCTAAACTAGGCTAACTGGTTGTTGAACTTTTCCTTGAAGCAAATAGCCCCATGTCAGCCTGTTTAAATGTGGAAATGAGGGGGAAGTGTTCTTTCCATCAATGCTCTCTGTAGCTGTGATTTATATGTATATATGGAATAACAAAAAGAACAACTTGGCTACAATCACTTGTAACCCAGTCTTCCATACAAATGTCATGAAGTTGCAGCATGACATCATGTCTCCTTGTCCCTCCAGTCCATCTCAGAGGGGAATATAGTGCTTTTATGATGTTACATGATGCGTTTTATGGTTTCATAATGGAGTTTCCTGCAGAATTTTAAACAGGGCAATATATTTTGGAACTCCTGCTGATAGTTTGACAAACTTGGATTATATTAAACCTCCTGCAGGGAATTTGTATCTGACATATTCTGTTATTGCCATGGATTCACTTGGTCTCATAATTCATATGCTATAATTATTTGCGCTTGCTTTTGGAGCACTGATAGAATTTGTGGGTTGTCGAGTGAAAACGTGGCTTTGAATAAAGTACCTTTGGCCAACTTTTGTTTGTCCTAAGTTAAGGGTCAAATGGATGGGGTTTGACTTCACTGGTTCCAATGTGAGAGTGGAGTTCAGGCAAATGGTTTCGTTGTACCAGCCGTGTTCAACAGATCACAGATCAGAATTTGAAAAGATCTTAGATAATTAGCACGGATCCTTGAAAAGAAGACAGATTTGGTTTGGGCTGGCCCCTGCGGTACCCCTCTATAGCTACCGTTTCTCTCTGCCTAAAGCTGGAATGTGACAACTGGTCACGGCAGAAGAAAGGAGCGCCTATTCTGGATTGGATACAGTGCTGAGCGGCCTGTTAGTGCAGCATACTTGGCCATTACAAACGCTGCATGCGAATTTGACCACTGAAAGCTGTCAAAGCAGAAAAGAGCTTCACTGCACCAGAATGTGACTGTGCAGGATGTTTTTTCTACTCATTCTTCACATACAACATAAAGGCACAAAATCTCTACATTCTTAAAATAACTGCATTTTTAATTTCTGATCAGATTACAAACCAATTCTGCTGGAGCATTAAAGTGTTTTTTTTCTAATCAGAGACAGAAGGCTTTCAAGCAGAAACAGAATGCTGCTTTGTTTCTCCAGCTGCTCCCTTGGCAGCGCCGCAGTAGTCAGATCCTCCGCTGGCTCCGTGATTTGTCATCAGCAATTAAAGTTTTCCTCATTATAATCTCCGCAGTGGATCAAAAATGATCCGGTTTCTCAAAGGAACGTCGAAGTTTGAACAGAAGTATTGTCTCAGAGGAGCAAACATGTAGCCAACAGTATAGACTCCCCATATCCACATTTGATTAGCCTGCAGCAAATGTACTCTTTACTATTTATTCCTGTGTGCTTCTTTATAGCAGGACAAGTGTCAGGGGATAACAGAGTTCAGTACTTCAAGTTCTAGTAGTTTTGAGGGTCTGATACACAGATTTTTTTGCTGCAAAAGAAACTTTATTCCTTGGCAACGGACAATAGACATTGCTGGACTTTTCCAAGGTCTGCCATACTTCCAGTAGTGCAAAACTCCAGAGAGGGGTGTTGTTGATGCAGTGTGTCCACACCTGGTGCTCTGCAAGTGTACGAGTAAATTTGAACATGTGTGAATGCAGATTATATGGTAAAAATTGAGCCGAGAACAGTGGCCGCCCTCTCTGAGCCTTGGCTCTTTTGGCCCATTAACATGCATCTATTCCCAGTAGAGAGAAAAAAAATCAATGCCGGGCAGAATATTTGTCCCCGGTGTTCAAGTCCCCCCATTTTAATTCAAGAGTGGAAGTGGGGGCTTCCATATTGATGAGCATTGGTGGCTGGAGGTACACGTTTTTATAGGTCACTGTGCCAACACCCACAGCTTCTCTGGAAGTAGGCCAGTGGAATTGATTGTAGAAGTGGAAGGTAAAATGAATTGAGGGAAAAGGGAATAGGAGTTTTACCTGGTGCTTTAAAAAAAAAACAAAAAAGCATCATGATGTGCTGACGATAGTCAAGTAGTCAAACCACTGAAGGTGTTACAGCATCCATACTTGGACAGTAAAATGTTTGCTTTTTGAAAAAAAAAATGGTTGAAAATGTAGATCAGTGTTTCCCAAAGCTCAAGATGACATCTAAACATCTCAAGATGACATCTGTTGATTGTGAAATTCATGCAGCATATGGAGAGCTCAAAAATCCCTTGATGGGATTAAAAAAGGTACATTTATGAACAAAAGAGAGATTTCTTAAACAGCCGTGGGCCATATAGTACATTTAAAAACTCAAATTCCAAAAGATTAGAATTTGCATTATGTAGCCTATACTACTGTATCCTAATAATTCTGCAACACACTTTATTAAGGCAGATGCTTACATGGGTGTAGACTGAAGGCATCCTAGCAACATCATAATAAACTGGTCTGTAAGTTTATGTACACAGACTCCAGTGTGAATGTCATCCACCACATTTTAAACTTACTCTGTGGATTGTGTTGTTCTTTGTATTACGCCACCTAACATTTTGGAAGTACATTTGTAAGTTTTTTCTCGTAAATGTACCACTTTAATGTCAGAAAATATCCCCGATTGGCTAGTGCTAGCCCTAACCATGACCCTTTGATCCTTATCGCTTCCAGCCTCGACATGTCAACGTGACAAGTGCTAGCCAATGTCAGCACGCAGTGGGATACATAAAAACACGTTGTGGGGATGTGTGTAAATAGCCAAATAGCTGCAGTGTGACTGTTCTCAAATGGCTGCAAATAGACACTCTATTTTACAGATGCAAAAATTTCACTGATTGAGTCCAGGGAAATTGTAATTTACTGTCAGTGTAGCGTAAGCTATTGAGTTTCCATTATTCAGAGGAAGTTAAACAGCTAATTACAGATTGAATATTGAGTTTCCCCCTATTTAAATGGTGGTTGGAATTTTGAAAGAATAGTAACAGCCCTGTTGCTCAGTTTTGCATGTTATAGATAGATAGTTAAAGCAGCAAATACAGACCCAAACGAAATAGCATAATTTTGCATAAATTCCTGCAGATGCAACAATGTTGCAAATTGAGATATGTCAACATCTGTCTGGGATTTAAAATCATATCATCAGTGTGCACACAGCTGTGATTTATGTATTGTTTGGCAAAGTCAGAGAACCGCACTCAGTCCCTTTTTAATCAAGCGTCACATTTATCGCTGTGGAAGCAGGCGACTCAGGGAGGCCACCCTAATTACCCGTCCGCAGTCAGACACTGTAATCAACTGTCGAGACCATACTGGATGCAGAATTTGGACAGACTGATTGGCTGCTTATTTGTTTTCTTGTAACACACTCAAGGTTGTTTTCTGGTTGGATGCCGGCAGTGGATGGATGCAGGGTGTTAGAGTTGGCCACTGTTTCACTGATAAGGGCTGGATGTGTGGGGAAGCCAAGGACTTTAGAAACCCTATAAAACTCTCAGCATCCAGTGCTCCTGGATGTTGGCTCATTTAAAAGCCGCTGGGCACTGTACCATACTGTAGGCATATGGTTTATTTATTGGGTGAGACTTTTTTTTTTTTTTTTTTAAATTCCCATGAATTTCACATTAAGCGCTCCTATCTGGATGTATAAGGCGGCAGAATCAAACCTTTTTCCAAAGACATTGCTGGTGGTCTTTGGGGTTTTCACAGAGGTGTGAAACCGTTACTTGCTGCTGAACTGTGCTGAACTCAGTCTCAAGCGTTTTTCAATTTGATTGCACTCACACGCATTGCCTTTTTATAGTATGAATACACCATGTGGCAGGTCTGCTTGGAAGCCTTCACAAGCTGTTGTACGCTGACAAACAGTTACAAAAACACCTCCTGTATCTGCAGTCGTACATTAGGTGTTCATCATATAAAAACTCAATTAATTCCACAGCTTTTTTGAAGCGTGAGTTTTGACCCCCGCAAATCCCAGCCCAGGCTTTCCTCTCACTGATATATTTATGCCCTGGGGAGAGTGGGGCATTTAGTTTTATTAGCCATTGATTTCCCATAGCCTTCCCCCTGGTGTCGGCAGAGGATTCATCACCGCGTTTTATTGACACCATCACTCAGGGGACGCTGCAGTGGACTCAGCCTCCTTTCTAGCTGAGGTGGCAGTGGTGGCATAGTTGTTGGATCGCCTCCATTTTGTGTGACCAGCTAATGGGAAGTGATCAATCAATCACTTGGATGGAGATAAAGCCTTTGCAATCAGTCTGCCGGAATAAAGATGAAGGAGTTGCACTCTTGTGGATTGGGTTCATAATTTCGACCCAAAAGAAATGTGGTGTATTAAGAAATGTAGCATGTACTCTAACGACAGTGGACTTGTTGCCACGCTAGTACACTATTAAACTAGGTTAAATATAATTTTATTAGACATTTATTAGACATTTAGAAATGGCGCTGCAATGATTATTTTTAGTATTGATAAATATGCTATTTATTTACACAGAAAGTTAAAAAATAATGTAAATGAGTCTGGTGAGAACATAGATAGCACTCTGATGTCTGTGCGTTTATAGACAGGTTGTGGTTAGCTTATCTTAGCATAAAGACTGGTAGCAGGGGTAAAGCATTTCTTGGTGGAAAGTTATCTTTTTGTTTTTACATTTCTCTTTGTGTGCGGATTAAGCAAACAGGCTGTAATGTGGTACTGAGTGAAGTTTAGTGTTTTGTTGTTGTTGTAAAGCTTATTTGTGAACTTTGGACAGAGCTATGGCAGCTGCTTCCAGCCTTTTCAAGATAAGCCAATCACCTTCTGGCTGTAGTTTTATACTTAATGGACAGACATGAAAGTGATAAACATTCTCACATCAAAGTTTTGGCAAGAAAGCAAGTAGGTATATTGCACAAAATGTGTGAAGTGTCCTTGCACAACAAGAGAGCAAATGTTGTTCTGCATATTGAGGTTTAGGGATTAAGGTATTATTGATACCAGTGCCATTCTTTATTCTTTATTGCTTTACTTAATGATTCTTTAACAGTTTGTCTGAGTGGGAAAAGAAGCAGGCCCACACAGGTGAGGGAGCTGATGGGTGAGTGGAGCTGGGTTTTGTCATCTCGCCTGCTCACAGCAGAGTCAGGCCTCTAGTGTGACATATATGTGTTTGCAGCCCTTTCTAAAGAATAATAATGGCGTAACTTGACAGTAACAATAATTTACTGTCCCTGTTATATTCCAGGTGATCTTGTCCTCTGCTTGGAGGGTAACGTCCTCCTGAATCTCATTGTTTCCCAAATAGATAGTTGTTGCTTTTACACAGATGCCTTTTTGGCTCTGTTACTACCTCAGTTGTGGGTTTAAAGGTGAGACAACTCTGTCTCCCAATTCAGCGATCGTAACTTTCATACTGGATGGTGAGGTGGGATAATGGTGCAATGTTACCGCCTTGAGCAGGCAGTGTAAAAGGGGCTTTGACCCTAACCCTCAGCAGTGGGTTTGGTTCTTAACTGGAACCAGTTAAGAACCAAATTTCCATCCTTCCTGTAGTTAGATATTAGGTTAGGACCGGTCATCAATGGGTATATAATAATATTAGTCTGCAACTCAGATTTTAACCAATCAACAGATATTTGTGTTCTCCTTTGGTGAAGCGCAAACTCTTGTGGTACCTTGACAGCATGAACATGCAAATGGCTGTGCTGTACTTGGGATTTTGCTTCAGATTTTAAAACTGAAAAAAATGGCAGTCATTCTAGCAATGTTGTCCAATTTCCAAAAAGTATTCAAAGCATTAAACCATGCCTTAGTTTTACATCAACAGTAAGTTCAGAGATGTGAGTCAGCATTCCAGTTACTGATCGGTCTGGCCTCCAACTGGCTCTCAGTCAGTGCTTTTCAAACTCATACGCTATGAACAGAACTAGTGGATGTTATTATATTTGATACTTGAAAATAAAAACGTGCATCATACTATTTATTTATCAATCAGTATATGTTTTCAATTCATTGTCTATTTCATTCACTTGGAAGCACAATGAGTTGACCCTATTTGGAGTTTGTTGTCCTGCTGATCAGGAAACCGGCATCACAGGGGACATGAAAGCGAGTCCTTGGCCTGACAGAAGAGAGACGGCCAACTTCCTGACGCTGAGCTTAGACCGTTTCAGGCTCTTTGAAGCCGAGAGAGCCCGGAAGAAATCTGTTTGTCCTGATTGGCTGCTCAGACAGGCTGAGGATGTAGTGGAGACTATATCTTAATCAGGTATGAGTTGACTGTTGGGCTTGATGATGAAGCTAAAACAGCTGGACTTTAGTGATGAGGGGTAACTACACAGAACTGCATTCTTTTGATCACCGCAATGAAATTTGTGAATACTTATTACTTAGCTGGCCAGTTATTGACGTTAGGGGAGCTGCTTCTCTAAACGTTACGTGCATTCTGAAATAATATAATAGTAGACTGTCTATGGATAAGTACCCCGTATAACCCCACTTCAGAAAAATCTGAACTATCCCTTTAACCTTTGCTGTGTTAGCTGCAGACATCTAAAATAGACTGCTTTGTGTAGTTTTCGCACTAGTCTCTGTGTGAAGAGTTAAAAATAAATCATTTAACCGGCCTTTTCATTCCAACAAACTTCTGGCTGGTTATTCTGCACTCTTGGGAAAAACGCTGGGAGCTGCAGGATGGGCTATTTTTAATCAATGAAAAGATAGATCCAGTGAACTGAGCAGGAGAGATAAAATGTAGGTTAGTGCCTTGAATACAAAGTGCGTTTCATCCTCTGTGTCTCAGGTTTATTTTCAGTAATATATATATTTGAAAAAAGATGAAAATCTTGCCAGTTTCTCCTGTTTTTTTTCACATCATCAGTGCCCAGCTATGTTGAACGCCATCCAGCAGCAGTTTATCACTGTTCACACATTTCAAATGATGGAAAGAAACAAATAATTGCATGTGAGCGAGGCATAAAATCTGTCAAATTAATGTCAATTTTTTAGGCACAGGGAAAGGGAAGAGCCTCTGCAGGGCTGAGTATAAATCTTTCACAACTAGGCCACTGGCAGTATGTCAGAAGTTTTATGAATGCTATCTGGACATTTATGGTTTTTTCCTCTCCTCCCATTTTCATGCCAGTTTGGCGTGGGACGGACTGTGGGAAAGCAGTGGTGCCACTTCTCCATCGGGGTATTGTTCTGCCAGGGGTGTCGCTGACGTATGATGTTTGAGCACACCCTTAATGCTCACTTCCTGACCCTTTCAGCCTGCAGATATACAAACTAAACAGATACAAAGAGTTGATTGAAAATAAGGAAATATGTCATTAACGTCTTTATGTACTGTCTGTGTCCGCAGTATTTTGTGAAGAGAAAAAATTAAGATACGCTGTGCAGGATTTTACTAAAAAACGACGTACAGACTGATACCGAACGAATTCCTCACAGTCATCACTTATGACTCAATAGAAGTGTGTGGCAGTGTATTAATTTGCAAAGACTCTGCCTGCTGCCTGTATTTTGTTTTTGGTGTTCAAAATGTGTATGGGCTTGTCCCCCCACAACACTCAGGTGAGGTTGCTGCTTTATAAAAAGGTAGAGACCAGGTGCTAGATTCTAAGCAGCGCGCATCCAAAACTGCAGTGCCTTTTATGACCACTTCAGGCTCGCTCTAGAGACCAGTCAAACAGTCAAAATGCCCAACTTTATTGTAGATATAAACATGTTTACAGCATGGTACAAATAACGTTTTTTGGTCTCAGTGGCTAATTTCCCCATTTTGACAACTGTATGGGGGTTGAATTTTATAACTCACTTGTTTATGTTTTATGAAGACTTAAAGTAAAGCACAATAAAGGGCAGTTTCACTTAAAGTGACAGGCTGTCTGTCGATAGCGTCCACAGCTTCTCAGTCAGAACCTCCCCTCACTCCTCCATAGCGCCTGCCTCATGCCCAAATATGATTACTTCTGGCTCCAAAAAAAACCAAAATGTCAATGGCGGAAAGCTAAACACAAGGCTTCAAAACAAGAGGCTACAAATCAACAGCTACATCCCTTATTTTTACAGTCTGTAGGTGTACCTTTAAATACCAAAAGTTTCTTTATAATGTAGGAAAAGGGTTCCCACAGTCATGGAAAGCTGGAAAAAGTCATGGAATTTCACAGTCACATCCTCCAGGCCTGTAAAAGTCATGGATTTAGAAAAGTCATTGAAAGTTTTGGAAAAGTCATGAAATTTTGTTGATTGTAATGAAATATTTGCAGTAATCTTCGGTGGATGACCTTGACATAACGAAAATAATACCTAAATACTTTCTCCATAGCTGTTTATGTGTGACACATTGTTTACCATCAGCTACGTTTCAACATTTTCTCCCCACGTACCGTCTCTCTTTTCATGTATGCTAACTGAAATGATAGCTCTTGAATCTGATATGTTTCAAAACACCAGGCAAGTTGGGCAAGTTTATTTTTTTTTTAATCATCATGGCTCCTTGAAGTCATGGAACCATTTTGAAATTTTGTCCATGAAAATATGTGGCAACACTGTAGGATGAATATTGATGAGGACATTAAATCATAAAGCCAGAGCTCATCTTACTCTTTCATCTTCATCACAGTCTCCTCATTGCCTTCCATCGTGCTGCAGCCACATACTGGCAGGATTATAGCAGCTGATAATCAGCCAATGAATGAATCACTCAGGGCCAGCCAGCGAGCGTAACGGCTTTACGCATGATCATTCAACCCTGCACTGTGATGGATGGCTTGGTACTTCTAGGATTTAAAAAAAAAAAAAAGATCAGATCACCATCTCCACGTGCTCGGTTGCCTCATGTGGTGCAGAACAATACGCGCCCCACTGCAGTGACCATTGAGCTGAAATTTATGGGATTTTTATCCTCAACCAGCTGTGGCGTTGGCTGGGAACAAAGGCATGAACATTGTTTTCCTTCCAACTCCTCATAGAATTAGGACGCTGCTTCATATAGATTACATGTTGTGTCATACATGTATGAGTGTGGAGCCTCGAGCGCACAACCTTTAAATCAGATTAGTCGTTGACCCCGGACCTCCGTGCATGTCTCAGAAACTCTATGCACTCTATGATCACTTTCTAATCCTGTTAGAACTGGATTAACACCGAGGTGATCTGGACCCTGACACCCACCCATACATACACTCCCCCCAAAAAAGGCTAGCAGCGGGCACATCCAAAAGCAGTTAAATACTAGGTACTGGACAGACAGAATCTAAACCATGACATTGAAATCAATAATTGCGATGAGAGTCTCTTATTCAAATGCAAATCATTTTGAGAGGTCAAAAAACTTGATGTGAAAATCCATGTCAGTAAATGATCAAACATTTGTTGTTGACTTAATCAGGACAAGTCATTAGACACGTTATTGATGCTTTCGTACACGCACTCTGATTTACGACTTGACTGATTTATTCTACATGATGTTTCTGTATTGGTTTGTATCGCCTTTTTTTGGTCTAGAAAATGTCTTATAATGGTGGAAAAAAGGCTAGCAGCGGGCACATCCAAAAGCAGTTAAATACTAGGTACTGGACAGAAAAAAAGTAGACACAAAAATACAAAAATAAAGTCTGCACACTAGATGATGCTCCCATGAACATATATTACCTCCACGTGGGACGTTTTCGGGCCCAAGACCTTCTTCAGACATCTGACATGTCTGAAGAAGGTCTTGGGACCATGTTTTTTTTCTAAATGTAGCCTTACTGGTAGGGGTGCTAATTTGTAAGATTCGAATAGTAAAATACCCTCCTGGAATTAGACTGCCGGTATTGCATTTAAGGTGTATGGCCCTTTAACTCTATTTTTGAGAAGTCCTCTGTGACTCCTGTTTCTCTTTACTATTTAAGACCAAAATGGGTGTAATTACATGGTGATCCAGGCAGATTTAATTTGTTTATAAAGGTGGCAGCTCCGTAATCATACTGCTCTTAAATGGCTCCACCTCAACACATTTTCCACTGTGCTGCTGTGGATTTGTTTTGTGCCGTCAGTACGGCGGATTTCTCTTCTCCCAGAGACTTAATCATCTACGTTCCTGTAACTCCTGCACAAAGCCGGCAGCATCAGTGGTGTGTTTACTTCAGCGGTGCGCCAGCTCAAGATTAGCATTGTGTGAATAGGCCTGTCTGCCGCAGCTCTCTGACTGTGTGCTTAATTAGCACTCAGATTGCTCAGTAAGGAGATGGAAATTTAATAGATGTTGGCCAGACAACGGGCACTGAAAAGGGCTTAGTGGCAGACCAGTTTAGATGAGTTACATTATTAAGGGAGAGCTGAGAGATGAAAAGGATAAAGTAACAGAAAGGAAGAAGGTAATGGTGACAAGTCAGGGGAATAAGATGGATGAAATTAAATTCATGAATACTTGAAATCAAGATAACAGAACGGATGGCCGTGGGGAAGTGGGTGGCTCGAAATAAAGACGTAATGTTCACAAACGGAAAAGAAAAAGGGAAAAAGAACAAAGAGGTGATGATATCCATTAAAAAATGTCCAGCCCAGTATCCATTACCAGCGCTGTTTTTATGATGATTGGCTAATCCATCTCATTACTGCCGTCAGGGAGCAGGAGGATGCACTCTGCTACAAAAGGTTATAATTCAGCCAGTCCTGATTACGTTAAGTGATGACCGTTTATACTGCAGATGTTTATTGGAGCGGAGCGGGCCGGCTCGTACGCACGCTGCAGACAGACAGGCTGGATGAGAGCCCAAATATTTAAAAACAGACTCAAGTGCGTTGTTTTGCAATGCAGTTAATATTGCTGTTCTTTTAAGAGGGCACGAAAACATGAAACTAAAGGTAGGTTTATTGAGTCAGACCACAGAGTGGGAGAGAGAGTTATGCAGACTGTGTTTGTCATCTGAAATCTGTAAACTGAACTTTACAAGGATGCAATCACAAAACTCTTTATACTCTTTTATAGGATGCAGTCTGATTGAATTTCCTTAATAAATATGTATATTGGTTAGAAATAGCTGCTTAGAAAAACCCGTATTGCTTTATGTTCATATATAAATGGGTCTGCATGCACTCGTAAAAAACTTATCAGGTTTGATTTGACCACTAGCAGCGCTATATATTATAGTTATACATTTACAAGAGCATAGGCAATGCAACACACATTCCCAGTTGCGTTTTTTCTCACTGTTTGACATTCGGTGGTGGTAATGCGCAGAGAAACAGCAATCTGATGAGCAAAGGCAGTAAAGAATACTAGCAAGCAATTGATGTAAAAAATGCACAATTTAGATTTAATTTTAATTAATAAAATCTGCCTTTCCAAATCTTTTATGAGAAAGAAAATACACTCAACATATTTGTTTGATCTCTTGGATGCATACAACTTATTTAGATGAGAAACACTCCATGCAAACATAATTTCATGTTAGTGGATGGGACATGGGCAAAACTAAAAACTCACGTCAAAGCTTTCCTACGTCATTTTAGGTAGTTCTTATTGGCTGATGTCTGTTAAAGTGTATATTTTTCTGATATATTTGTGTATAATTAGTTTAATTTGATGCTTTATGGGTTCTGACATCATGATTGACAGCTGTGTGCCAATCAGTGTGCTAGCGATTGGTCGGACGGGTGTGTGGGTGGGTATTTAATAATGCAGAGGTTTCTACTGCGTAGACTTAGGCTCCCAATAACTGTAAATCGTGAGGGCAATATCACAGTGGCCATATCAGAGGTATTTTGCCTTCAGTTTTGCTCAGTGGGAGAAAATGGTGACACAGTGTCTTTATATATAGTCCACCCTGACTACCTCTCTAAATGGACTTTAACGCTACATCACCTGACTTCCTTTTTTGCACATAATTACCACAGCCTAACAATAAACATAAATATAGTCGGTAGAGGGGGGCCATACTACCTCAAATAATTGCTCCAGATGACGACCGCTAACAGCCATTTAATGGGCTAATATTTGAAGCGGGTGCTTTTTATAGCTGCTGCACAAAGGGATGGAATATCTGCTGCTAGTTTCTGCTCCACCTTTGTTGTATTTTGGGAGATGCAGTGATTTCCACTCCACCCATACTAAATCATGGAGTCATCTTCAACAAAAAACCCTCTTCCTATATTTGTCCACACCTCTACCCTTGGGACTAATGTACTGGAATAATGAGTAATGGCTTTTACTTAAATTCACTTCATCAGTGGAAAAAAAAATGTCCCTTTTTTTTGCATATTTCCATGTAAAATTTTTGCATTGTCCCCAAAAGAGGCCTAGTGTGTGTCTGCAAGCCACCACAGTGCATGAAAAAGAGAATCAGTAGTGGTGAGATCACTGTTTAGGAGGAGGTGGAGTGCCTCATTTCCATATTGAAAAGACACATACCCAAACACTGAAAGACAGCCAATTTTCTCTTCACTAAAAGCAGTGGACAGGTGAAAGAAGACCTCACCCTATTACAAATGGACCCTTAAAAAAAATGTCTCCTTTCAGCCTTAGATGGAAATCCTTTCGATCTTACCACCCCCCACAAAAAAAGAGAAGCAAATTGAAAGGACCAAACCTCGTCCTGTACTTTGAGGATTGTGAATAGAGTGCCCCGCAGCCTGCCTGCCTGCCCCACATACGGTGGCTGAATACAAAAGAACCCCCTCTGTAAGAGCAATCACTACGGGAGACCACTCTATCTGCGCTGCTGCAGCGACAGGTCTCAATGAAGCCGTCAGCACAGGCTCGGCTGTCACACACACATGTGCACACACTTGCAAAACACAAAGCCGGACACCTTGCATGAAGCTATTTATTCTTTACCCCTTACAGGCACAAACTGGGACTTTCAACCCCTTTCCAAACCCTCATGGCTTTCTTTTCATCCTCCAGGGTCGGGCAGGAGCAGGGAGGGAGATGAGTGGCTGGCGCTGATTTGAATATTTAAATTATTTATCACCAGAGAGTATTGAGATCCAAGGCGTGCCAGGGGACACAGGGGAGCAGGGTGAGGGTGAATCTAGCCGTGTTTGGATTTGACAGTGTGTTGTTATTGACTGAGGGGAATGCAGAAGTGGAAAAACATGGATTGCAGATTTTGGTTGACATTTATTCTTTTTTAGTAATGAATCAAAATCTTTTATGTGTTTTTCGAAGATAGAGTGGCTATAACGGTAGACTGCAGTACTCTCTTAGGACATTCATGTAAATCCTGCATTAATAAAACTTTCAATAGTCAAATCATTGCATTTCAATATATGTTTATAGCTCTTATATCCCAAGTCCTGCTGCCATCATATCATTCTCCGCACTGTACTGGGACTGTAAAATGTTTTATAAATAATAGCTCACTGTGGAAATACTGTAAAAACAAAAGAGGTTTGTAAACTGGATGATGTAATGCATTGAGTCCGTAGAAATTTTGGACAAGGGAGAATTCTGTAACTCAGAGCCTGAGAAACACACTTGCCTTCCTCTGACAGAGAACAATCCTGGGAAATTGAGGAATTTACTACACTTCACGCGACGACAGGGCTGTTGAAGGAAAAAACATTTCAATTAGGATTAACACATTGAGCAATCCTTGCTTTGACAACACATTCATCTGAGGCCCCCCCCCCCCCCATTGTCAGTCTTTCTCTTTTACCTTGCCTGCTCTCATGCTGAGTACAGACTGGCGCAGCTCAATCTCGCCCTCCCTCTTCTTTATGTGTTCAGCACTAAGTTACAATCTCTAGACAAAGGAAGTCCTCGGCTGGCCCCCCTGTCGCTGTCCTTTTTCCTCCCTGGTGCACCATGCACAAGCACAGAAACAGCGCTGATCACTATCAAGCCCTGAGAAAAGAAGATTGCCGTTAAGTGAGTGTGATCGAATCTTGGAAACACAAAGTTTATGACCCTGTCTACACATATATAGATATTTTTTTAAGGGATATTATCTTATCCGTTTAGGAAAAAAAATCTGTCAACATGACCTTTGTTTTAAAATATCAGGCGGTTCTCATGCACTGTTCGTATGTATATCTATGAAAAGTAATGCACTAGAATTCATATATAACCCACGTAAACAGGAGTCGGGTAACAGGAGTAAAGGTGGACGTGATATAAGGACTTGCGGTGACGCATTAGTCAAACAAACACAGGACTTTACACAGGAAACCAATGTTTATGTTCCATTTAGTAGTGAACTTTGTTATTTTATGATTCATCGTAACCATGTTTCTCTTTTCTTAACCTAACTTACAAAACGTTACTTGTCAAAACCTAACCCACGCATCCCTACCGTAAGTACATCATGTCATACATTGGGTGCTTACTTGTTAGGTATCACATGAAGTTGTATTAAGATTTGTTGCCAAAAATAACTCACAGACTAAAATGCACAAATGCTCACTGGTATTGGCAGTCTTCTGCAGTCTCCCCTCCTTGTAAAGGTAGTAAAGTGTACAGGCTAATGTTACTTTTTCTAAAACACTTTCTGGAGATGGTATTACCATTGATTCCACTGCGATATAAGCAAGAAGGAGGTCACTCGAAGTAAAGAGTGATAATCTAGACCCACGGAAGTTTTCCTTCCACTCCTCATCGACTACAAGACTGTTGTTTATGTCTGACTTTTAACTCAGAATACTGAGGTGGACCAAAAAAAACTGGGTGCAGCAGATGCTTTTGATTGTCTGTGAAGTGGTGCAGCACTACCAAGTTTTAGGGGTGTATCCACGAAAGCATTTTATCTGATGCCAGCTGTTTTTTGTTGTAGTTGTTTTAATTGGGGGTACTGTGTATCTACGCCACGTTACAAACCTCAGCATCATGACAAGGTGCTGAGGATCAATGCGGTGCTGAGCGCTGAACATTAGGTATTTTATTGCTGAGTGTCGAGATTAAAAAATGGTCAGTTTTGCGTAAAACACAGTGTTTATTGCTGTCTATTTTTACCAAGCTGTTCAGTCACAATGGAGGAGGGAAAATACCACTGAAACCATCCCTCGCATCTTACATATACAAGTGCAGAACAGCAACATTGGAGGAGAGATTTGATAATATACTGTATACTGTTATTTTTTGTTTCCTGTCATGAACCCACATAGCCCAGCAGATCTGTACTCTCTCCCTACGTGCTTTAGCCTCCCTTTTATCCAGAGCAAGTTGTCTACCCTGCATCGCCATTTTTACTTCCATGGGTATTCTGTATCATGGCAACGACATGCAACCAAAACATCTCAGCTGAAAATAAGCTGTGCCTTCAGAGCACTTTCAAGCGCTCCCAGCTCGGCAATTCCCCCGAGGAGCGTTTTGTGTTTTAAGCTTGGAAAATTGCTGTGGTGGACATGGGGCTTAAGTGTAAAGTAGTCATTAGACTAAGCAGTGCTAACAGATCATAAACAAGTCGGTATTTCGCCATTGTTGTGACTGCTTCCTGCACATGCCAATTACGCAAAGTAACAATGGGCATGCGCGAAATTGAGGAGATGATATCATCCTTTCACTCTGTTACAGATACACAGTTACTGGAGATTTGAAAAATCGACACGTTAAAAGTCATTTTTAAAAAAATCTAAGTTTCAGTGACCCAAAATTGCATGTGGACGAGAGGCTAAAATGTAGAGAGAGACTTACATTCATTCTCACATACCCATCTGTTTTCATGTTGCAGAGTGCAAAAACAATATTGCAACCTAGTGAAAAAAACGTTTTAATGTTTTCTGTTATAATGAATAATCTCACTTGGTGATTTCAAATTAAATTTCCTTTGTTTGCTCCAATACTTGAGTCAGCGTGGTGCTCGTTAGGTGGTATCCACCACAGCTGAGTGTAGTTTTTATGAGACCTCTTTTAAAAAGCCTTTTTGCATCAAGTTACTGTTATTTTTTGTCAATGTGATTGTGAAGCCTATGAATTCATACATTAAAAAAAACATTTTTTCTTTTTTTTGTTAGTAACATCCCTGTTTTTCCAGCAGTCCATATAGCTTGAGGAAAAAAGAATTTACAGTGTTATTTTTCATTTTTTTTTCTCTTTTGAAATAACACTTATGTCTTGCAGGGGAATCTCCCATTTGCCTCCTTGTTGTAGCTGCCATTCATCACCGTTAATCCCTGCGGTGAACCTCATTTGTTGCAGTCTATGAGTGAACACGAATGCAGCTCGTGTCCCCAGTAATGATCCGCTAATTATGAGAATCCACTGCAGCCTCGGGGGTGTGAAACCACCTGTGTGTGTGTGTGTGTGTGTGTGTGTGTGTGTGTGTGTGTGTGTGTGTGTGTGTGTGTGGTGTGTGTGTGGTACCTGTGACATATGTACATGCTGTGAGTGTGAGAGAGAGAGCAACAGGGCACACATGTCTATTTAATCACACACTCTGCAGCCTGTTTATTACATTTGGTGTCCTCATTGCATTTGTCTATTAAATTTTCTTGATGACTGGAACATCAGCAATGTGGGAAACGTGTTATTACATATGAGGACATTTAGTTCATAAGATTTAGAAGTGTTCAAGTCTCTTTAAAAGAATTTGTTATTCAGTATCAGATGTTAAAATGCTTAGTTTTTATTTTTTAATTAGTCCTTTACTTTTTGCTGGAGTTTTGGGGGGGGGGTTGTTGGAGCCTAAAATGCCTGATTTCACAGCGGTTTTTCTAAAAAAAAATGTAATACGGGTTTCATTTTTTTTTCTCATGCAGACAGCAGTGGCTTGCAGTAATTTCTTCAAAATTGGACTAAAGGATGAAGTGGTGTTTAAAGGTCAAATATCAAGCTCATTGTGACCTTGTGCATCTAATTCTCAAAAAAACCTGAGGGAATTTCTTCACATATGGCACAATCTCAAAATCACAAAATTCTAGTTTTGCGATGAAATCATTGTAGCAGGTGAAAATTGCACAAATAGTTGTGATGCTAAAAAAAAAATCATTAATATCAAAGTGAAATTGTTCCAGTGGGAATAAAATCTCACTGTTCTGAGTTTTTGGTGCAACATTAGCTCTAACTCTGCATATTTACACATCGTGATTCTTATTGACACAATAGATGTGGGTGTATCAGCCTCTCTCATGATTATTTGTCTTGTTTGTTATCTAGGCCTTTCAGCCTTTCTCGAGATGTATTTTGGGATAGCAAAGTGTTAGTTAATTGATGTTTGTGTTCCATCACAACATTGTGCATGTGTTGCAAAACATTTTTCCCCTGCTTTCATGGAGAGCATCAGGGTTTGTATTGCACGGTCTTTAAGAGCAATTTTTGTTGGTAAATGTGAGACTTTTGTGTTATACATGGCTGCATCTTGGTTGTGAGTTTGGTGTGATTGGTCAAATTTGCAGAAAATTTGTAGTGATTTGATAAAATTGCAAGGTTGCTCAGCATTCACAGGGATTGGTTGCAACCCCAACATTGCAGCATTTTTCTGTTGTGTTTTGTTATTAAACTTAAAGCTGCTGATCACACGACTTCTTAATAATTAATGTTTTCTACTCATTTTAGCCGAGCCATCAAGACCAACCAGGACCTTCTTCCTGAGACTCCGTGGACCAACATCCTGTATGATGACTTCTGGGGCACCCTGCTCACTCACAGTGGCAGCCACAAGTCCTACCGCCCCCTCTGCACCCTCTCCTTCCGCCTCAACTACACCCTACACGGCCTGCGTCCCTGGGGCTACCACCTGCTGAACGTGGTGTTGCACGGGCTGGTCACTGCCCTCTTCACAGCCTTCAGTCGCTCGCTTCTTGGTGGAGGACTGTGGACCCTGCTGGCTGGCCTTCTTTTCGCTTCTCATCCAATACACACTGAAGCTGTCGCTGGTGTGGTTGGCAGGGCAGACGTAGGTGCTGCGTTGTTTTTCTTGCTGTCTCTTCTCTGCTACATGAGACACTGTGGACTTCGTAGGGACCAACGAGGGACTTTTCAGACCAGGCGATGTGGTGGCGGCTCAGTGACCCGGTGCTGGGGATGGATGCTCGGCAGCTTGTGGTGCGCAGCAGCCAGTATGCTTTGGAAGGAGCAGGGGGTGACAGTACTGGCCGTGTCAGCTGTGTACGACCTCTTTGTGTTCCAGAGACTCCGGTTTCGCCAGGTGCTTCTCCTCCTGCTGGGAAAGGTAAATTAACCCTTTATAACCATGAGCAAACTGGTTTTATTTCTTTCAAAAAGATGTGAAGAAGACAGCGAGCAACGTAAGAAGAAATGACCTTCAAATTTGCATAAAATTATTATTATAAAGAAATTTACCTGAAAAGTATCAGAAAAACTGAAAGTAAAAAAATACAAAGAAATTTACTGTTTCAGAAAATTAGCAGGAAAAACGGACAGTAAAACAATACAAGGTAATTTACTTGCGTTTAATTTACGTTCTCAGTAACAATTTTGTAATATAATCTTAAATATGTAACATTTCTTAATGTAGTATAATGGACATTTTTGACTTGCTGAGTATACAAATAATTTATAAAATGTACTAGTTTCTTGCAGTTCATGGGGCTTTTCTTGCCAGGTTGCTTGTTGCCTTTTCTCTCGCAGTTTTTGAAATAAATCAAACCAATTTGTTTCAAAGGGTTAAATAGCTTGTGAAAGGCGTCTGAATGCAGCACAAGAAAAGTGATGTAGATCCAGGTTTCAAAGGGTTAAAACATGCCACAGGGACCGGTGCCTTTACAGGCTCTTGGCGTCTCTACCGGTTTCCTCTTCCTTCCCTCAGAGGCATACCTCATGTAGCCAGCTGTTAATGGTTCCTGTATGGTGGATTAAGTTTTGTGTGTGCGCATGCTGTTTGCTTTTCATTAGGGGTGTAATTAGGAAAGCTGTTTGCCGGTGCAAACCGTGCAGTTGGTGCATGAAAAGTAAGCTATTCTCATTTGTCATCGGCTAAACAGGAAGAAACTATATGCACAGGGGAAGTTTTCCACTTCCTCGCAGCTTCAGTTTGCTGCAGTAAATAGATACACATTAATGCAAGGAAATTTAGATTAGGATCTCGGCCTCATTATGTATGTTTGTGCGTTTCGGGAAAGAGAGCAGTTGCACAGGAAAAGCTATTTTCAGGGTGAGTTGTTTTTTTTTCCCAATTCAAAGTGACAAAAGGTATGTGCAGAAAAACAATAACATGCCTACTCTGGTTAATGATTTGTTCTACTTGTGGAGTCAGCTCTCCAAACATACGTACACACACTATTCCTCCTCTGCAGGATAAAAAAAAAACAACTGCAGGACTCCTTTTTCCCCTTCAAACTCAAGTTCTCTGAGGAGTACAACCTCAATGCAGTGACTCATCTGATTATGGGGATCAGTGTTTGACTGGAAAAGCTCCACTCTCAGGCACTCTACATTTGATTAGGGTAACTGCTCCTTAGCCAACATGATGGCCCTCGTAAAATGCATAACTAGCGTAATAAAAAGTCCCCTTGGGTTTACCGAGCAAGGACAGTCTGGCTCTCTGTGGTGGAGATCTTTTTATAGTTGTTTCTTCATGAGGAAGCATCTATAAATACCTCTGTTTGTTGCAAGGGCCGTGATGTCACCTTGTATAATACATCACAAATGTCCTATGGAACTTTCTGGCGCATACAAACTGCAGCCCGTTACAAACTTGTGCGTGCCCGTCTTATTTACACAGCCAGCCTCCGAGTGAAATCATGTTCTACCTTGGAGAGTGTAAGGCTTTACCGTACCTGTGAGGCAGCTTCTGCAGTAGTCGCCCCTGGCAGAATGATAACCCACAACTGTTATTAGAAGCCCTGCGGTGAGCGGCGCAGAGAGATCAGAGAGGGGGAGTTATGATGTTTTTTCTTTTCAGTGCTTGGCAGGAGTGACTCACGTGTGTGTGTGTGTGTGTGTGTGTGTGTGTGTGTGTGCTGTCACGACTGCTAGATCTCAGCACAGATACAGCACAACACCTGTCTTTCAAATTGTACCTGATCAGTTTTAAAAAGCTGCTAAATCTTGTTAGCGTAGCTACGCAGCATGAAGAAAATATGTAACGCTATTGCAGATGATGAAGCAGACAAATATTAATCTTGAACGCAGTCCAGAGACAAGCAAGAGAGAGAATGTAGAGTACAAAAAAAAACCCTGGACTTATTTTCCACCTCTGAAAGGGATAGTTCAGTTTTTTTTAAGTTGGGTTGTATGGTGTACTACTTATTCATAGTCACTTAATCACCTACAGAAATGTCAGTCTGCACGCCACCAATTTAGAGAATATGTATGTACTGCTGTGGACGGGGGGCAGCAACAAAACACTTTTTAGCCACCTAAGAAAAGGCCTACCTAAAACACTCAAAGACATTTTATAACTACCCTATATTGAGGGAATTGCCACCACTTCACTATTTTTGTTAGACAACCTGTTCCAATGGGGGAAGCCCTAAATAGCAAAATCTGGTCAAATTTCCAGAGCCCACTGACAAAAACTGTAATTTTGGTAAATGCTGGAGGTGCTGATCTGAATTTGCGTTAATTGTTGCAATCGCAACATCACAACATCCTGAAGGACCTGACTAGCAAACTGATGGAGGCAGTGGTGAACCAGCAGCTCCTGTGTTCAGCAATATTAAATCACTGTTTTTCTCAATAGAGTCTGGCTTCTGTTCACTGTGGAAATTGCTGACTGACAGCAAGTTAAGGAGTGAAAATATTCTACATATAGTGAATGCTGATTTTAGGTGGCTAAAATACATTTTAGTGCTGATCCCTCCACAACAGTATATTGGCTAGCTTCCACTCCTGTTTGCTTCTCCAAACTGGGGGCGTGCCAACTGACATCCACTGTATATATTACACTGTCTTTGGATAAATAACCCATCTGAACTATCCATTGAAATTATCTGTTTTCCTTATGAATATTTTTAATCTGCCACCCTCAATGGCCTGAGGAGGAATACTAGCTGTAAATTCTGATTCGGTGGCCAACTTTTTTTATATGCATATATGACATCTTGGATTGTTGCCTAGAAAAGTTTTTGGGTTTGAGTAAAGCTTTGGCAACTCAGCATGAGCCTGCACTGATTGACCCAAAGGTGAGTCATTGGAGTTGAAGAAGTTACACTGTTTGAATCACCCACTCCTCTGACACCATCCCAGCCTAAAATGATGAAAAACAAAGAAACATTGAGACAAAAAAATCCAATTTACTGAGAATTTTCAAACTTCATAATGATGTATTTGTTGGGATTGTATTGTATTATTGTCTGCCCCTGTTCAAACAAAGACAGTAGACACAGAGCTTTGGAGATGAAGCCACAACCTGAAAGACATCCAGAACCACTTGTACTAGTCTGTTGCATCACAGTCTGAAAGATTTCATCACCCTTGGTGCTTGTCAGAAGCCGCTATGAAAAATCCCTTTTCCCTGTGCATTTATCACAAAGGAGAGCTGGGATATCATCAGCCGCCCAGACACAATAGCACAGGCCAGTGTCTTTGTGCCAGCCTGTCAAGGTCCTGGTGCCAACCTCCTCCAGCACTGCGCCGCCACCTCCAGCACATCTGGCTCGTTTATCACTCTGGCATTGCCCTCCTCTATTGCCCTGGTCACGGTTATCTTGGTGGGGAAGCTCGTTGTGTGACGGTCACCAGCTACGGGGGCAATCGTTTCCTCGATTATGAGCCAGGAGTCTCGGGAACACAAGAGATATCAAGAAAGAAGGATAGGGAAACTATGCTCTCACTTCCTTTCTTTTATCTGTCTTTGGTCTTTCTCACCTATACTGTGCCCTAAAAGCACTTGGGAATGGACGACTTGGCTTCACATTCAGAATTGAATGGTAGATGGCTGCAAACACAGAGAACAATGCAGCTTTTTTCTATTCATTTAAAAAATGACATCCACAGTGTAGCGAAAAAAAGATTGAAAAATCCTCCACATCACATGATCTGACCGCTGCCTCACAGCAGCCACAGACAATAAGGAAATGCAAATCAGCCGCAGTGTAGCAGAGGAGACAGATGCGCCTCGGCCGGCACTCCATTTCTCATCCTATTAACTCCCTAATCAGACTGAGATGGGATTTGAAATGAGACGAGGTAGGACGGAGGGAGAGTTACAAAGTGATAGATGGAGACAAAGGAAGGTGCGATGTTAGCGCTGCAGCCTATTGAGAAGGCAGAATGAGTCTTACACGCTGGGATCATAAGAGCATGATGTCTTTGTTCTTTTCCACTCTCAGTTTGTCAGTGGCTAAAACAAACAGGTTGATGAATGAGACTCCAGGCTTTAGACGGGGTCCGGGGAAATTGTTTGCTTTTGTTGCTGTATGGGGAGGCTCTGATCTCCCTGCTAAGCCTGAGGTGAACTGTGAAACTTTGGCAAGATGGATTTCATTAAACGGTGTTTGTTTAAATGTTGAGCAAAGAATTGTAAGCATTTACTTGACTGAATAACAAAGACGTCAGTGATTATACCTTGCGTTTAAAGCTTTAAATCAAAAGGTGTGAAATCAAATACAAAAATAAGGCTGGATTAGATGGTGCTCTCCCTAATCCTCAACACCTTCTGAAACTTTTACTTGTGCACCTGTGAAATTAAAGATAGAATTTCACTTGAGGCATACGGACAATAGAGGGATTTTATTGTGTTGTTAAAGTGTTTCCGGACTCCTCCTCCTCATTTGTCTCAATGAGCGCTGCAGGCACGCAAATTAAGTTCAGTGTAACCAGCTGACGACTTGAAGGATGTTGTGTCAATTATCTTGTATCAGAAGCATTCGGCTGTGAAATGATGCCCTCTGTTGCATGTCGTGCTTCATCCTCTGTACTTAGCCTTCATTCATGTGTCACTGGAAAGCCGAAAGACGGGCACGTTCAGAAGTTTCTGGTAAAACATTTTCTTACCCTAAACGTATCTTTTACAGAATAAATCAGATTCAGAAAACCATTTTAACTGCACAAACTTACTTTAAATTGTTCCATTCGACTTGGCATTGTCTGTTAGTGGGATTGATCCATGTGGTAGTCTTCAGAAAGTTGTTAGGTAGCTAGCTGCTATTGCTAAACTGATAAGAGTGACAAAAAATGGTAAAGTCCCGCTTCTTTGTCAGTCACCAAACAGCTCTAGGTACATTATCACTGCCCTCTGGCAAAACTCGCTATTGAAATTTGCACAACTTACCTCCACTGTAGCTCCAAAAATGTAATTTCCCTACACTGGATGAACGGGAGAAGCCAGGACAGTACTATATAAAAGTCCTGACAATGGTCAGCCGTCAGTGAGCATCTGCTTTTGCAGTGTGTCAACCTGCACAGCTGACACTAGTTGGCCCTTGTCAGATTTTTGGGAGGCCCAATTCAGCATGTTGCAGTGGCTTCAGAGCCAGTGGAGCCCGTTGGAAAGTGAAATCACTCTTTTTTGCAGTTCATCTCAGCGCATGAGAAGAGAAATGGAAGTAGGAAAGCAAACAAACGAACCAAATCAAGAGGCATGACACAAAAAAAAATGAAACCTTGTGTCATTGTACGTTAGCGAACGGTAAAAATCATTGGCACTTTCAACATCCATCAAATTTGTCTCTCAGAAACTTCCATTTTCACATGCACTCTCCAACATTACTCTTCAGCGGTCTGCTTCCAGGAAATGTGATTCATTTGACATTTTTATAAGAGGGATTATCATTATATAAGAGGGATCATACAAGCGACAATATATTCTAATTTGCTCTGCAAGGTAACTGGTCTATGCTTGTTTTTGTTTTGTTTTTTGTGTGGGATGAGACATACTCCGTCCGTAAATCCTACCTCTCGGATCTGATGTCCGATCAAAATTCTGCGGCATCTGCGGTGCCTGGCACAGTCACATTTTTCAAGAGGCGTGCAGCACGTCTCTGCAGCTCCTGGGAGCCCCGTAAACCATCTCTGCTGCTCTGTCAAAGCTCTGCACATGCTTTTCCAGAGAAGTCTTAGTAATTACCAGACACCAATCAGATTTGTGGTCCAGTCAACTGGGACACATATGTGGCATCAAATTTGTATGTAGATTTTATCCAGATACAAGACATTTGCAGTAACAAGTGTTAATAGGCCTTTTAATCATTTGGAGAGGGCAATTAAAAATGAATCTTTGCAAGTGGTTCTTGCATGAGGTCCATTGTGTTTTGGTATTTGGAACATGCATTTAAGATGTTCATAATTATCTAAAATAGCACAAATTAATTCTTTCAAGTAGCTGAAACAAAACCGACAAATTTGATTAAGAATGCTGTCACTATATCACAAACAGGAAGTGCTTTTAATGTCACGTTAGCACCACTGGCACCTTTCGGCTTTTATCAGCTGTCCTGGTGGACAGCAAGCAAATGTCAACCTGTGACCCGTCTCATTACAGGTCTTTGTGCCAGCAGCAGCAGCGCCTTCACGGAGAGAACTACGGGGTAATTAGGTCACTCTATCAAAGTCAGCCCTCTCAATGCCAACCAGTGCTGCTTTCTGATGACTTGGGCGAGTCGCGCCAAGTCAGCAGAATCCAGTACACATTAGAGAGCTGGAAAAAGCACTGGATGCATGCCTCGTTGTAGCTTCCATCACAATTTAGCATGTCACTGGTAATGCATCAAATATGAGCGCCGCTGGATGTGCATTGTGCAAACGCAGTGCGTCCAGAACTTTGAAGGCCTTTCCATGCACACGTCGCTGAGAATGAATCGCTCCACAGTGGGGTGATAAAGCTCCCAACTCAAATCTAAAGCAAGAAAAATAACGTTTTAATATTTGAATGATCTTTTAAATTTTAAGGTTGGCAGGTCATACTAAAAATAGATTTCAACATTTTGATTTTGATTCCAGTTTCTCAAACAAAGTGGTGGAAATCCCATGCATGATTGACCCAGTATGCTGGAAAGAGTTAGAGGCAGTTTAAATTGGACTTGACTTTAACTAGAAAAGTCCGGAAGATTGAACCCCCGCTGTCTTGTGTCAGTCCACAGCAGCTTTAAACACTGCGCGTATGAAGTCAGCCGTATCCCGCTGTTTCTTCAGACATGTTTTAAACACCATGCACGCTACAGTGTCAACAGGCAGACCACACACTTCTGGGATTAATAAAAACGAGAGCTAATAATGAATGGCACCGTTAAAAGATGAGGGCTTGGGAGCGTAATACTGTATGTTTATGTGCGGAAAGAGAGAAATGGAGAGAATGAGAGAGGGGTTAGTTCAAGAAGTGGATAATAAAGTGAAAGTGAATAAAAAGCAGGAGAGGGGAAAGCCACAGAAATTGACGCTGAATTTCCAAATGAGGATCCAAAGTGGAGGAGATATGTGGACGGTTCAAAGGCTTGGAGCGAGCGGGATGTTAGATTTGACAGTTGGCAGGGGATTATGCCAGCCGTCCTCCATGGATACACACAGATCACATGGAGGCCAATCAATCATAGCCAAAACCTGTTCCCAGGAATTTAAGTTAGACAGCAGGAAAGCTGAAAACAGGGAAATTAGAAGAAGACAAAGTAAATACAGAAAGCACCCCTCTGGATTAGCCATTTCGGCTAACTGCATTTGGATTTAAGTCCAGGGCAATATGCGATTTGATACTCTCTTTTTTCTCCCCCAGACTTTGTGCTAGCATTAGCCATAGTTTAAATGGGCATGCATATAAGAAAACTTTGTTACAAAAGGCAATTTGGCTGTGACAGAATTTTTGTTTCTATTTATGGAAGCCTGACACCATAGAACTTTTGAAGAGATTTCACTGTCAGACAAATTTTCATTGTTGGAATAAAATAATGGGATTTTTATCTCAGTTGCTGTGCCCTCCAGTGGTCATGATTGTTTGGTGGAAAGCAGCCATAAAGTATTTTTTTAATCATTTTGCTGTTCTGACAAAATCGAAAACGTCTAATATTATTGTGAGTTTTTCATCTTGTCTCATGTTTATAGTGAAGAATAGCTGTGCTCTTTCCAGCACCAAACAAGAAGCAGCAAACTGGGTAGACAGTAAATATGGAGGGGGTCTCTGAGGAGGCACAATAGTCATATTCGGAATAATAGGGGAATATTGGTGTGCATGTAACTATAGCTATTGTCTTAAGATGTGAAAGGGTGTCAGACTTTAGTACTTTTAAAGTCTTCTAGTGTGTGGTAGAGGGACATGTAGAAGCAGATCTTTTGTTGTAGCAGTCTTGTCTGTTAAACCCAGGTGTGACTCCTAACCTTAATTAGCTCTTCCTGGTGTTGAACATGTAGCTTACAGGAACACTTGAATGTGGCAGGGCCATCGTTAATGTAATTAGTTACACCTGTGCTGCTCCCACCAGAAATCAAAGTTTGCACCATGAGAGACATCCAGGAAATGTCTAGAATTTAGGTATTTTTTAAACTTTATCCAAAGAGCAAATTCACAGATATCCATAAGAGCTGTAGGTGTCTATTTTATGCTTCATTATAAGCACTGTTCTTACTTAAAGTGTATGTACAAATCAATAATATACTTTGAAAACACCACAAAAGCACAAAGACAGCACATTTTAAGGGCTGTATTAGTCAGGGTAGTGCCCTGCCAATATTCCTCGACCATAGAGCGTCAATGTAAGCTGAAATTGTTGGGAAATCAATAAATCAGGAGAGGTTGAAAGACTTTTTAGGGCAATTAAAGGGTGCAGTTGAGTGGGGAATGATTTAGTTGTTAGAAGAGGATGTTGGTTATTGAAGATCTATTTTCAACCGACCACAGACGACTCTACTGAGTGAAGAGCGAAGGTTTTACCAGACTTCAGCAGTATAGGAAATAATACAGTGTCATGCCATTGATCTGATGGCCCAAAATTCCAAAGCCCCATTACTCTGAAAAATATTCCATTGGACCAAGAGCTCATTTCTCTGACAGCCCGTTATACAAAAATACACACTCCCTGCAGTTAGTTTTAGTTTCCCAGCAGTGTTTGAGTCACCAACCCTGGTTGTTTTTACCAACCCTCTGTGTTTTTCAGTAGCTTTTAAGCCACAGATTTTGGGAGTTTTTATCCACTTTTTGTGTCTTTTTCTGGCACTGTTTGAGCAATTGATCCTGGGTTGGTCTTTGCAGTGTTTCCTGGCTGAATTTAAGTCAGGGACCTGGGTATTTTTTAATGATACTTCATAATATTTGCCAGTGGAATTTGAGCCATAGATCCCAGTTTTTTTTACCCACTTTTTGTGGCATTTCTCAAGGGCATTCGAGCCACAAACCCTCAGTTTTTTTCACCAACAGTTTACAGAGTTTCCTGTCAGCTTTTGAGCCATCGATCCCGTTTTTTTTTTTTTTTTAGCAACCCTTTGTGGTGTTTCCTGATGGAATTTGAGCCATAAACCAACCCTTAATGGTTTTCCCATCTGCATTTGAGCCACGGATGCTAGGTGTTTTTACTCACCTTTTGCAGTGTTTCTCAGGGGCATTTGAGCCACTGCACCTGGGTGTTTTTCACCAACCTGTCTCTGCTTTTCCAGCAATTTTATGTACCAAACATTGATGTTTTAAGCCAAAACATGATATTTTCCAAACAATACCCAATTGGTTCCTGGGCCTACAACCTCACATTCACCACAGAGTCATTAACAAATGTAATGTATTTGTGATGTATGTGTTTACAGACACATGCATTGCAAACATAACAGGCATATGCATTACAAACAGGGCAGTTGGTCCAACTAGATGAACTAGATTACTTGGACTAACAGGGCTACAGAATTCTGGGCCTTCGTAGCAATGGAAAGTCCTCAACAAAACCAGCAATCCTTTCACTTCATGTCTTCTTCAATAACCAACCTACAATCTGTTGCTTCTAAACATGCTAACAAAAAAACATTTGTTAAGTTGTCCATTTACTTGCTGCTGAGTTTGTAAATTCATGGTCATACATCATTGAAAAGCAGAAACACCCTCTGCTGTAGCACGCTTGCAGTCCAAGTTGCATGATTGATCAGGAAGTCAATTAAGGAACGATTTAGGAATAGACAAGGCGGCAAGGGGTAAAATGAAGCTCATTCACGTAAATGCCACAAATAACTCTCTTGCTGGAATTGGCTTATCTTCTGATACCAAGCAGAATTGGATTTTTCAGACAGTTTCCTCCCTTGACAGGCAATGTGGGCTAATCCATCAATAAACACATCCCCCCTACCCCCTTTTTGTGTATAAGGCACTCTCTCTTATCCTTTGTGAACCACCTTTCAGCGTCCCAATCAATATCCAATTTTTTTCCACTCTGACTTCCTTTCAGAGTGCTCCGAAATGTTGAACTCCTTGAACTGGCCCTTTTCCATCTTACTGTTGACAAGTGGCTTTCTGTAACTAGCTGCACTCTTCCTCGGATAATCTCATGGGGGAATATGCCTTTCCAATTCAGATGTGAAGAAATAAACTGGAGCCTGCAGGTCACACGAGTCAATGCTAAACCTCTTATTCTAATCCTAACATGGGCTTGTTATGGATAACTTGTGTTTTCCATCATGTTTCTTGAAGGCGTGCACAAGCTTACTTGGGCATGCGAATTGTAAGAGAGGGGATATTTGCCTCAAAAGTTTATTAATGAGACAAATGAAAGCTTGTTCTCTGTAGCTTTTTATCTGCCTATTGTGCAATTCATTCAGAGGGGATTATACAGAGTTTAAATTATTACTGCGGTAGAGTAAACTCACTTAAGAGATAAAAAGAAATGCCGGGCTACATTGGATCAACACTTTGAGTAATAGAGACTCCTATGATGGCGATTATCAGTTACATCAAAGCTAAACCTGATAACTCAACTACTCCACGACTAATATGTAATCTTCTCCTGTCCTGTGCTATAATACCACAGTATAAACAGCATTTACATTATGAAAGCATGCATTTGTGTATGTGCACAGCTCTAATTCCCCCTGGACAGGTTCAAACAGAGTTCATATTACATATCACGGATGCTCAGAAAGAATAAATGGGCTCAGAAATTAGGAGGTGAGCAGCATCTCTCTGCTCATCACTTGTGATGTTATGCCAGAGTCAGTCCATTAGGTAAACTGTGGGAGAAACATGAGTTACAAGCACTTTTTGGTCAGGACTGCGCCAGGCTATCTCTGTCAATACTCCTCTATGGCATTTCCATTTTGGTATTTAATGAAATAAATTAAATCAGATTTCCTCAATCTTGGCAAAAACATGTACCACTTAAACAGATTTAGGGAGGAATTTATCTCAGAAAGCTTTTCAAAATGTGATATTTAAGAAATTAGGTAAAGTACTCAAGTTCTCGATTGGGATGTCAGTGTTTGTTAAATACAGAGTTTTTTTTTGTCTTTTTTTAAAAAAAAAAAACATATGGTATATTAAAATGTACATATTCTTGGATGGGGCGCAATTATGTAACATTCAGATAACATTCAACGTTTTTAATTTGTACTCACTTGATCTAATGTCACAGGTAGAAGAGTTACCAGTAGTAACGCACGGGTCACAGCCCATTACGAGAGCAAATTCGCCCAGCCCAGCTCGTAAACATGTGGTAATCAGTCACCCAAACCTGACAAATCCACAAACTGGAGCTGAAGGTTTCTGGTAAAGGATCTGCTTGTTGTTGGCTATATTGTATGTAATTTCTAATAAATATCACAATGTAAAACGTGTTTTAGCAAGTACTTACCCATCTTAGAAGTGCTGACATCTTAAGTATGATCTCGGGTGTACAGTTTATATCTTATGTGGTTTGTTTACATGATGTAATAGAAGTGCATATTTAACAAATTAAGTTTGGACATAGAGACGTTTCCTTGCTCGCTGTGTGGGCGTATTTTTACCGGTCATTAAAATATGTCTGACTTCCTGGTCAACAATCAGAAAAGAGGTGAGAAAAAAAACAAGACTTACGCAAGACACTTACGCTGGTGAGCATGATTACAAACAACAGCTAACTCCAATCTAATAGTCCTGCATAGTGAAAGTACTTAAAATGCCTATCCTCAAGAAGAAGTCTGACATCAGAGCATCTAACAGACAGAAAATGTCTTGCTTCCATCAGTTCTGTGGTTTCACATTTGCATTTCTCTCCCTACTGTCACAGACAAATGCAATTTTACAAGCTAATGATCAAAGGTCAAGAGGTCAAGGAGGCAATCGAACAACCTTGTCACATCTTAGCAACTGTAACTCAAACTGGAGACATATATGCAGCACATTGTGAAGCAACTGAAATGAATTATACTTTTGACCCTAGAGAGTATCACATAGTTCCCGAATCTAATTTATGCACCAAAGATGCCCTCTATGTTTCCTTCCAAGTATGTATCAATACAGGCATTAGGAGTTTAACACGATTTTCAGTTTATGAAGGGAGCATTCAGTTGAGGTTGCAGCGAGTCCCTGGTTGGCGTGTGACAGTTAGTTTAAAGGTGTTGCGTGACAGAGGAGCTAATGGTGATCATGCTGCAGAATTAATGCTCTTATGAGATGCAAACAGCATCTACATACCAACACAATGAGTCCTAAGCTGATTACCAGTCACACTCACTGCAATCCTGACAGGCAACAAGGAAAGACTTAGAGCGAGAGCTTTAAATTTACTTCAAAGTTGACCCCAACTGAGTCAGAGCTGAGGCGAGTGTGGTTTACTAATATATGGAAAACTGTTGAAATAATCTTTTCTTCACGTCTTTGTGGAAGTGCGTTTTGGTTTTTCCTCTGTTATCCACCATAAAGCATTCTTGACATTTAAGAATTTATTGGCAAACCAAATGCAAAATTCCAATTTGAATCTGACATATCCCATTAAAAAATCATTATTTCTTGATGTAAATAGCCACATTGTTGACGACAGAAAGTGACATCCATTACAGTGCACAGCTGTCCAAATCCCAATGTGTCTTTCACCAGCTTGAACATGTCATATTTCACTATTTTCATGTAAACAGAGCTGTGTTGTTTCTGGCTGTGGTGCATTTTAATTTTAAGAAGTATGCTAGTGTTACAAAGGACTGTATAATTGTATGTGATTGCGGTTTATGCCCCAGGCAGCTATCAAAAACATTCCAGGGATTGCTTTGCATAGTTTCTCTTTCTATAGTGGGGTTAAGCTTTTTTTTAGAGAGGTCTTTATAAATCAAACTCTAACAGCTCATACTGAAAGACTGGAGCATCCTTCTTAATAACATGTTGTCTACAGAGACCACTAATGCATTTTTAGAACCATTGTTGCTCTGATTTAGCTCTGATCCAGACCCTTAACTTGGCTAAAATAGCCTCCTAAAATGAAAACAAATTCAGGTGCTCAGGAACGCAGACAAATATATCGTGGCTGTGACTGAGCTCCTCGGTACTGAAATGTTGGTTTAGGTGTTTTTCTTTAGCATGACTTTTATTTCTCCTCTCTTTTTAGAAAAAGAACATCAGTGTTATGCTGAGTCTTGGCGTGCTGGCCTCCTGGGGAGTGATTCTGTTGTCAGCTCGCCTCTACTGGATGGGCAACAAGCCTCCCAACTTCTCCAACTCGGACAACCCCGCGGCTGACTCGCCGCATTTTCTCACGCGGACGCTAACGTTCCTGCACCTGCCGGCCGCCAATGCCTGGCTGCTGCTCTGCCCGGACAAGCTCAGCTTTGATTGGTCCATGGACGCCGTGCCCTTGGTCAGGTCCCTGGCTGACTGGAGGAACTTTCACACTGTTGCCTTTTATGGTGGATTTATCCTCCTGGGTTTGTTTGGCCTCCGTGGCCCCACCTCCAAAGCCAAGGAGAGCAATGGGAAAGCATTTGTCACCAATGGGAAGTCAATCACCAATGGGAATGGTTACCATGCCCCTGACACAAACCATAACATAGATCAGGGGCCGCCAAAGACCGCCCTGAATGGGTCAGCTGGACTCCATCACTGCCCTCCACGGACATCCTTGCCCCCTACAGAAAACTTAGTACTATTTTCATTAGGCATCCTCTTGTTGCCTTTCATCCCAGCCACAAACCTGTTCTTTTATGTAGGTTTTGTAATTGCAGAGAGGGTACTTTACATTCCCAGTGTAGGCTTTTGTTTGCTGGTTGCTGCTGGTGCAAGAACCCTGTATGTCAGACTGAGGACTAGAGGCTGCAAGGCCTTACTGTTGTGTCTTTGTGCGGGACTCGTGCTGCTGAATGGACTCAGAACTGTTCAAAGAAACAGAGACTGGAGCAATGAGGAGAACCTCTACAAGTCTGGGATTAGTGTGAATCCCGCAAAAGGTAAGTTACACCCAGAGATGGGTATCAAATCTCAAAGCCTTTTGACTACATCCAGTGACTGTATGGACGGTATGACAGCTCCCCAAAAAGTTAAGACAAAACATCTTCACTGAGCATTAAAAATGATCAAGAACCAAAAGTTGATTTAAACAAGACTAACATTTGAACAAAGAAATAAATCATTCTACGTATAAATGAAAATTTGGATTCATAAGCAATAAAACAAACACTTGTTCAATTGTATTCACTCGGAAAATATGTTGCTTTATATAGATAGATATTATATGAGGAAGGAAATACATTAAATACACTTATTAAACCTCATAGAACCCAAAATTACTTTTTGGTCCACTGGCCAAATGGCTAATGAATGTTCAAATTTTACCAGTTTTACCAGCATTTGGCCAGTGCATGGTACTTTGTACCCTGCACAAGGATACACTAAATGCATTTTGGTAAGAAACACTGAATGCAAACATAACTATTGTTTATTCACAAAAAAAGTACCCACAGAGCACCTTTAATACTTTCTTTACTGAAGGAAAAAGTTCTTGCACAAGTAATAAAATTAAATCTCAACATTAAATTTCAGAAGTTTGGCTTATTTCATTAAATGGGAAAAAGAGGTTTGTCTCCTTAAGCTGTGTGTCTCTTGAAAGGTGTGAAAAAGCAGGAAAGTATATCAGAAAATGACAGAAAGTAACATATCTGCTTGGGGAACTGCAGCACAGTCAAATCCACAGAGGAAACCCCAAAATATGACTTTCTGCTCCTTCATGCAAGACTTGTTTTGAAATTGCTGAATTTAAATGCAGAAATAACATGAAAGCAACTAACATCCATGAACAGAAGCAGTATAACTATGTACACATGCTTAACAGAGACTTGTGTGATATTTGTTATTTAGTCATCTGATTACAAATTGATGGAAATAACTCAGTTTTTATATGAATGCCAACCTGTTTTTCCATTCCACTCTTTTGACTGACACATGTCTCTTGTAGCCTGGGGAAACTTGGGGAATGTACTGAAGAATCAGGGCAAGATGGCGGAGGCGGAGAAGGCATACAGAAACGCTCTGCACCACCGAGGAAACATGGCTGACATGCTGTATAACCTGTGAGTGTTAAAGACGCCCCTCTACCCCTCCTCCTGTTTGCAAAGTCTTGACACGAACGGCTTCCGATTCCTCCCATCCATCACTTGAGATTTCCGTGGCAATAACAAGAAAGCCGGAAAGGAGAGAAGGGGGAAAAGCCACACTGACAGAGAGAGTGACAGACAGGAAGAACTTAAAAGACAACAAAAATAGATCTGATACACAAGGAGAGAAGCAAGAGCAACTCGCTAAGCATGATGCAAGAGTGCGACAAAGAAGAAATAACTTTGTGCGTCCCTGGTGGCTCTTTGTACCCTCTGCTACTGATTTGATTAGTCTTGGTTTTTGAGGCCTGTGGGAGGACACAAAGCCGCTTCCAATTCTGCAACATATAGAGTGTCAAAGGTGCCAAAACCTCACAGCAGACCCATGTCTCTTGCTCTCATGCTGACACTGTTTTCTCTTCTCTCACTCTTTTCTGCTCCCTCTCAAGTTACGGGTGTGAGGAAGCTGGCAAAGCAACATAGGGAGACAGAAAAAACCGAGTGATGATGTTTTTGCATTCTTTCTAACTGAGGTGCTATTTGAATATGATGGATGGTTGGGTATATTGGGGATTATGCATGGGTATATTGGGTAAAAGACACAAGCTGCTACAGTTTTTGTTGTTGTATCCTCAGCTTTCACCCTAAGTCCCCTCATCACTTTGACGCGCTATAATTTTCACAAATTTAAAATAGCAAGCAAATCCTCTGTTATGCAGTGTATGTCTTACATTTTTTGCCTTTTTTTGTCTGCTAGTGGCTTGCTGCTGCAGGAGAATGAGCGTTTTTCTGAAGCGCTGCATTATTACAAGCTGGCCATTGGGAGTCGGCCAACACTGGCATGTAAGTAAAAAAAGCTCAAAGTCTCATTTTGTACCGGCGGTCATGAGGAGAAGAGTTATTGAAGATTAAATGTTTTCACACAATTTCCAATTTTTGTCTTTGATTAAAGTAAAAGCTGGCGTAGGCAGTTATCTGGAAAAGGCAAGAAAAGGACAGGATCTAAAAACACACCATTCTGCTGCAACACTCCCCTCTCTGTCCTTGGATCTGTCTCAGAAACTGAAGCAACAGCGTTGAGTCTTTTGCTTCGATTAGCAATTGTTGCCAACTCTTTTCCTATGAAAGTGGCTAGCACTAGCTCCAACAGTTGCAAAAACAGATGATGTCATATGCTCATGCGCATATTGGTGAAATCATTGGGCATTAATGGAAGCATGAAACTTTGCTGAATTAGATTTAGTAGAAAAATCCTCAACAAAACATTCGAATTAATGGTTTGAGAGCTGTGACAGTTGTATTATATTGCACAACTCTCTCATGCTTCCAATCCAAAGAGTGAGAGCGTCAACATTACCATAAAAACTCAGTACAGCCAAACTCCCACAGCTCAACCAGAAGCGTGCATGTGAATGAATTACAGTATATTTCTCTCTTTTTCTTTTATGGTCTGATTCAGCTTTGCTGAATATGTCACAAGTAGCTTTTTAGAAAGAAAAAAAAATCACTAAAATTGCCAATATGGCAGAAGGCTAAACCATTAACATAATTTTCTCTCCATTTCTAAAACAATTAACACATATCAACACATGTTTTACTTTGTTGTCAGACTCTCTTTGATATGTCCGTCTTCCTTTTTCGTTGCTTTTCAGTTTAGGGAGTTGTTGCCAAAGCTGGAATAGTAGGTTTCTTTGTAGGATTCTCTGCCATTGAATCTCACCAAAAGGATGCGCTCATGCATCTGCATTTGTAGAACAGCCAATAGTAACACCCTCTCTCTGAAATTACTTGTGATTGACCAAAGTCTCCTGCTACAGCCTGAAAACAGAGCGAAGAGGAGGTGCAAAAAGTTTTCTCCCAGACCATTTAAATTCCAATGTGCTGAAAGGTTATTATAGGATTTTTGCCCAATAACACCAAAATAAAACTGCCTACACCAGCTTTAAAGATCTGTTATTGGATCACTATTATGCTCCAAACTGAATGCTGAATAAGATGTTCTTTTGCCACATGCTTATTTGGAAAACCATATTCAGGTCATTTCAGCTTGACGGTGAAATGATGAGATTCAATTTCACACTTGAGTGCTCGTGTGTGAGATGAGGGTGTGTCTTTTACTGTACCAAGGACAATTTTATTTTATTTTAAAAGAAAGGACAGGTTTCTAGACTGCTTTTTTCCACTTCATAAGCTATCTTTGATTATTTCTTAGGTTAACCTCCTTTTAGACAAATGTATTTCTTCTTCTTACTTATTTTTCTTATGGTAATTTAATCTGTCTTTGACCTCTGTCTTGTCTGCTTTTGATATATTGTTTGTTCATTTTTCACCAACTATCTGTAAATCTTAAACATTTTCTCCACTTTTGAATACTCTAATACTCTTTACAGTTATGTGTTTTACTGAGTTGATTACTTGTATAACACATTTGGATTTGTAAAAGAAGCCACATTTTTAGTTTAATAGCAACAGGAAATTACTTTTATGTAGTTTTTCGGATTCTAGTGTTTGTCTAAAACCTATTTATGAATGTATGACTGATAGCAGGCTGTCAGTTAATTAATTTCCTCTTCTCCTCACAGCGGCCTACTTGAACACAGGAATCATCCTGATGAACCAAGGCAACCTGGAGGAGGCCAAACGCACCTTTCTGACCTGTGCCGACATTCCAGATGAGAACTTGAAGGACCCCCACGCCCACAAGAGCTCCGTCACCAGCTGCCTGTACAACCTGGGAAAACTGCTCCATGAGCAGGGCCAGCAGGAGGTTAGAAACTGTGCACATAATGAAGTCTGTTTTGCACAAACTCCCTGATCAATTACAGGGACTGTATAATGCTGATGTAAAACAAAAACTGGACTTGCTAAGTTAACTTTTTTCCCCTCTCCACTTCAGGAGGCCCTGTCTATTTATAGGGAAGCAGTACTGAAAATGCCCAGACAGTTTGCACCACACAGCCTTTTCAACATGATGGGTAAGTTACTGTTGGAGCCTGTTTCACCCTGAATATTTGAATCTGAATATAATAATGCAGAGACTGAAATTCAGAGAAAACATTTTCTTCCAGATATCTTGAGATGAGAGGTCAAGGGACCCCTTTGAAAATGGCTTTGCCAGTTGCTTCTTCACCAAAATTTAGCCTAAATAAAGACTGTTATTTAGTACCATTTCTTAACAAGCAATGCCAAAATGGTTGTTACCAGTGACAACACAAGATACCACCTTCCTGCCAGCTCAAAAAATAAGTGTGCCACAACCTCTTGAAGAAAGTAATGTCGGCCTCCGAGTATTTTTGCCTTGGGGGGCAGCAGTTATTTCAGGGGAACCATGGAGGCATTACTAATTCAATATTTTACTACTCTGCGATACTTGCTCTAAAATACTAATTTGTTTTTTGATGAGGTAACATAACCATTTGACAAATGTAAATATGAAGAAGAACGTCATGCTTGTTTTATGAGGAGTAAAACAGTCTAGTCCTGGGACAAGTTTGGCAAGAGCTTATGTATTTTTATCGTGTTTGTTTCCATTTTAGATGTTTGTCTTCCATTTTATCTGATCCTTGAATTGAATTCAACAAACTGACATTAACTCACCGCCAAAAACAACCTTCAGAGGACTTGAACCACCTGTTTGATTCCAACACTGCACAGACATTTTGTCCTCTTGCAGAGGACTGAAGCTAATCCGTGCAATAAATCACATCCCTCTCTTTGTTATTGTAACACTAATTACATTATTGGAAGCTCATCCTGACGGCATAGCTGAGATTGCGGGGAGATGTCTGCAAATATTCTTTGGGCAAGCTAAATGAGAATGGGAAGTGTGTTTTGTCAGGTGGAAGAAGGGCAGTGTTTGCATTAGTGCGATGTCCAGGGGATTCTTTGTTTAAACTGATGTCATTTTACCCCAGGGGCCGACAGCAGGACCTCAGATCAAACAGACTCTCACAGAGCTTGAAACACAACAATTGTTCTTTCAGAGAAAACTGTTTTTGACACTACTTTGTGGTATGTATTCAGCATGTGAGGAATGCCGACCTTATGGATAAGAGGCAGATCATCTGTCTTACACCTGTTAGGAAAAAAAACAACAGACAGGAGAGATTTTTTCTTTTGAGAATCAGTGTAATTAGAAGTTTTTATATTTGCAGAAGCTCTGAGATTTAAATAATACAATCCAAATATGTTTACAAATTAAACTAAACCCGCTAACAAGGAAACTGGGGTGCTTCATTTTTGTAAATATTGATAATATTCTTTATTTATAAATTTTTATGAAAATATGCAAGCCCTAAAGACATATGTTCTGAGAAAGATGATTACGTCTACTATTATTATGGTTATATTTTGACTCCTATTCTTTGTTCTTGTACCAGGAGAGGCCTACATGAGACTGAACCGGCTGGAGGAAGCAGGCCACTGGTACAGAGAGTCCCTCAGGGCCAAGCCTGACCATATCCCTGCCCACCTCACTTATGGCAAACTCCTGTCCATCATCGTAAGTCTCATTGCTGACACACACACCGAGAATCATGAGGCGAGCCTGAGCATTATCTTAGTAACAATTGCGGTGGTTAACTACCTGGCAGAGTGTAATTGAACGGGACCTGAAGTGGCAGAGTGGAGCGATGAATAATGCATATTGAGTGATTTATGGGAGCAAGGCGAACCCAAACTATTGATTCCCCTGCAGAGCCTGGAGAACAGTGATAATTGTTATGAGGTGTGAGCTCCTGACTGTGAAAGATGCATGCCAAACAAACATTCCCTCCCTGATCAGAAGTCAGCAAGAGGGACTGTGATGCATTCATGAATATAGTGTTTGACCTCCAGAGCTACTGGTTGGATGAATAGGGGATCACAGTGTGAAAGACGAAATTATAGAAACCATAAATGCTTTTTGGGTGGCCTTGGATCGCCCCTGATCCAGAACTGATGCCAAATAGCTTAAAAGGCCGCCAAATAGGAGCTGCATAAATTCACGTCTGAAGGTCACAGACGTTGGGAGTTTGTCTGGTGTGGATGAAAGATATCCCTCTGTGATTGGATGACTTCCAGATTGTCTGCTTTTTTTCTGTCTCTCACTGTGTGGATGAGTGTTAGAAGACATCAAGGGCACAAAAGTTTGCCCAACTTTCCTAAATGTTACCTTGCCCTTTTAATGTTTTGTTTTCTTGCCAGCCCGGTCGCCAGAGGAAAATGTTGGCATTGAACATTTTCTGCAAACCATGCATATTTTACATTTGCATGTTTTATATGAATGCTATCAGCGTTTCTAGAGTGATGTAATGTATGAGATGACTTGGCATCATTAGGTGGAGGAGATGGAGGATGTGCATTGTAAAGTGCATTGAAAAGCGTTTGTTTTTACCAAGGTGCGTTGTGAGGGGATTTTGCAACAGAATGACATTGTTTTTTAAGAGACCTATTGCTGCATTTCCTACTGGGATAGTATGCTTATGGGATACCATAACCAAGGGTTTTTTGTGCCTTAACTTAATCACACATTGACCACAACATTGTTGAAGCGTAACATTTTAACATATCAGCTACATAATAACATTTAAATGTTCGTGAGATTCAGTTTTTTTCTGGCGATTGACTTGTTTCTTTCTGCAAGACAAACTCACTTCCTATCCTCCTACCACCTCTCCCATCCCACCAAAACACAAACACATTTATGTGACAACAGATGTGTTCACAGCTGAGTCAAGTTTACATGTGGGAGTTGAACTGTGTGCCCTCTGCAACCCTTCTATACACGTTTGACCTCCCCCCTTCCACAGCCCGGGTGCTGAGGAAACCAACCTGCAGTGTCTGACATACTTGCAGCTGCAACCCTCACAGGCTTTAAACCTTCGTTCTGATCATTTCCTGTCTTTGTGAAAGATTTGAAGATATACATAGCACACACACAAACACACGTACAGTAAAGCACAGGTTCAGATTCGAGTCGCCCAGTGTGGCTGGACATCTGCTGTGCTCCCTGAGGCTCAGGGCTGCAGATCCATGCAGGGCCCTTCACTCTCAGAGAGGCCCCCTCCACTACTACAGGGCTTAAGGAACAGGAGATTGGATGGACCCTGGACAATGGGCCAGTGGACAGGCTTATAATGCAATTACTCTCCTTCCTTATTGAATCAGTCCATCAGCTACATTTTTGGCTGTCCTGACGGAGTCAGTCGACAATGCAGACATGGGGAGGAAAGGTCAAACTGAAGTCTTGTACTGTGGTTCACCCCAATCTTTGCTGTAGTGCTGTTTTTCTTACTTCGTGTCAACTTTCAAAGTGTCCATCTCCCCCTTCTTCATTCTTTGAAACCTTAACAAGAAATGGCCCAAAAATTAGTAAGAGATTAGTAAAAAGTTACACAAAAAACACATAAAAAAAGTAGCAAAGAAAGAGAGATTTAACCCTTTTAAAAGCTCCTGCTTTTAAAAGGGTTAAATCCACATAGTAATAATAATAAAGCTGGAACCTGATAGTCTTGCACACATCCTCATCCATCAGCAAATAACAAGTGCATCTCCTAAAGCCACTAATTTGGCTCATTCTCGCAAAGGTCAAAGTACTTACGAATTGGTCAAGTGTAATATTAGAGCCCTGCTGTCTGTCAGAGATCTCTTGCTGGAGTCAGAGGGGTGTGGTAAAAAGTTGTGGTCAGTCAACACTAAGATGATTTATGAATTTGAACTCTGTGTTTTAATATACATTTTAGCCTCTCACTGTGAAAGACCACTCAGTAATGTGAAAACTGATGAATACAAACGCCACAAAATTGTCCTCTGATAGTTGCTTCAAAAACGTAATTAACACTGACCTGAAAACTTTTATAAATCTCTTCAATGACAACTTCTGCCAACCGAACTGGACTCAAATGCTCTACTCTCAGTTCTGATGGATGTCCGGGGAAAAGGGTTAATTGAATGTGAAGAGAAAAGCGGCAAAGAAAATGTGAAATAAGCCATTGAAGCACCGACATTCGCTCATTCATTGAGAGAGATTGCGGGCATGGGAGAAAGCTAATGAAGCAGACCTAATAGGCCTCTCAGTTCTTCTTGCATGGCAAGTCCTTTGGCAATATGGAAGCAATCAGTGCTGAAGCATGAAACAAAAGGGGAGGAGTAACTAAGCCTCATGCACATAGAGGCTGTATGTTTCTCAGTTGGGTTGCAGGTACACACACACACACGCATGCCTTGGTTAAGCAAAGGTTATGCATGGAAGGTGGGGTACCGTATTCTTTATGAGCATCAGTTTCCTGCTGTTACCTCGCCTCAACCGATGCATGTCGGCGCACTAAAATAACTCAAAGCAGATACAGTTAAATGGAGGGAGGTTTTGTAGCTATGTGTCTGTGTTTGCATTTGGGATATAAGACATTCATGCACGTTTTATGTTGCACTACAGCAGTGCCCACTAACAATGTGCTTCTTCAAAACGGGCTGATTATTTGACCTCTGATATTGCTTGCTCAACATGTTTTCGTATGCCCTTGAACAAAAACCAAAAACCTTCATATATACAGTATATATATATATATACACACACACACACATGTATAAGCTAATGCTTTAGTGCCTTGAACCTGCATTCTTCCTACAGAACTCCACTGGTTGCAAAATAAGGTCCAATTGTATAGAAGTGAAATTCTTCTTAGAAATTATGGTCCCATTTAGAGTAAAAGAGATAATAAAGCAGGGCATGCTCTAGGCCGGGGCTACCTTGTGAATGACAAGTCAATACCACAGAGGTGTCCTTGTGGTCTCAGTCATATCCACCTCTCGCCTCTCCACAGCTCCACCCTACTGTCCAAATATGCCACTTATGGCTCCAAAAGCCATGTTGTTGACAGTCAAAATGCCAACCTCAAGGCTTCAAAACAGCTGAGGGGTCTCCAACTGCTGATTTCGAATCTCTGATGTTAAAAATATTACATGTATAACAAAAAACAAACTTTTCACCAAAAATAAACTTTAAATCAATGATCTCCTTCCTTTTTCTTTTAGGGGCAGAAGACAGAAGCAGAGAAGTACTATCTGAGAGCTATTCAGCTTGACCCGACAAAAGGGAACTGCTACATGCACTATGGTAAGAACATCAAAGGTTTCCCTTCTAGAAATGGCAAACATTTTCAGCAAAGCCTGGTTGAAACATTAGAATCATAAAAATATGGATTCCTCTATCCTTAAAAATGTCGCTCTGTGGTTGACAGAGCTATATAGAATATAATTTAAAGCCTTTTTTTAACAACTGTAGCATGCCTGATTGCCTATAATCCAAACCTCTGCCATGCAGCCCTTGTAGGCTTTGCTGTAATGATCAGGCTTTGCTGCAGTAAGCTGTACTCAGAATGATTATTAGGCAAGGCTTTTTAGACTCTTTCATCCAAGACCTATACTTTGTAGTGTCACCCTCGCACCCAGAGTCATTAGACACACTCCTCCTCATACAACTCATGTCGTAAACCACACCGGATCCAAGCTCATAGCTTATGTAACCTGATAGGAGTTTTGGTAATCATGTGGAAGTTCACATATCCAGCTGTTTTCATGCCTTTACGTAAGCGATGGCTGTGACCAGAGGTATTGTTTTCGGATTGCCTGTTTGTTTTCCGATTTCCATGAACACAATACATATTAAGAACAGCTTGAGGTAATTTCTTCAAATTTGGCACAAACATTCACTCGAACTCAATAACGAATTTATTAGATTTTAGTGTTCAGATGTCACTGTGACCTCGTTTGTGTCATTCTTGTGAACGTGATATCTCAAAAACAACTCACATGAATTTGTTCAAATTTGGCACAAGCGTTTCCTTGGACTCAACAATAAACTGATAAGATTTTTGTGACCTCACATCTGTCTCATGATCTTGAACATGATATATCTCACAGACGGATTTTCTTCAAATTTGGCACAAACATTTACTTAGGCTCAACGATGAACTGATTCCATTTTGATGGTCAGTGGTCAAGGTCACTGTGACCCCATCCATCTCATTCTCGCGAGCGCAGTATCTCAAAAACACCTTGAGGAAATTTCTTTAAATTCGACGCAAATGTCCACTAGGACTCAACAATGACCTGATTAGAATTTGGTGATCAAAAGGTCAAGGTCACTGTGACCTTGCATCCATCTAAATTTCATGAACACAATATTATAAGAAGGCCTTAAGGGAATTTCCTCAAATTTGGCACAAACATCCACTTGAACTGAAGGACAAACTGATCAGAACTTGGCATTCAAATGTCTAAGGGCAGTTTGCTGATTATGACAAGATTTTACACAAATGTCTACTGGGATAAAATGATGGAGTGACATTATATATCCAAGAGGTCAAAGGTCAACTGTGACATCATCGTGTTCTGCAAAAACACTTACCTGGCCATTACTCAGTGTCATAAGTCAGGAGCAGAAGGGGAGACATTTTGTGAGATAATAAATTGGGGACACTAACCTTGGGTGCCCTCCCTGAAACTGTGCTGTTGTACAGATCTTCTGTGCTGCCTGGGTGAAGATGTATGTGAAGCATCCATGTTTTCATAGACATGAATGTAAACTGAAAATGCAACTTGACTAGTTCGAGGAGGCATACAATCGCAAGGCAGTAATACTAGTTTTATAATTTGTCCAAAAAAATCTCATGTTTTAGAAATCCCTGCACCAAAGTAAGAGATTTATGGAAATGCACTGTCATTTACTCTTGGTATCAGTGCTGCTGGAGCAGTTTGAGGTGCTGCAGATGGTGCAAACACACATACAAACAGCCATGTATGCCGTGTTTAGCTGAGTGAGGAGACAGGATCAGAGTACACTGTTTACCATTTGTTACAGAGAGTAAAACATGATACCACTTTCCGCCTGTGCTGCTGTTAATGCAGTTTCATATCAGCTTGCAGAAACAGGCACCCCGCTGCTCCGTGTCGCTATCTTCAGGATATTCGTAGGAAATGAAATCTGTCCTGAAAGCACTATTGTGCGTTGTCCCTTTCTCCTCTTCCTTATCTCTCTCCGTTCCTCCTGTTGCTTTCTCTGCGCTGGATATCTCGAGGTTCGGGTTTAGTTTGCTCCCCAGCGAGCGGTGCATTGCTGTCTTTGGACCAAGCTGTTTCCCCTTACACTCTTTTTCTCCCTCTCTGCCTATCTGGATATTTTCTTTTTTCCAATGTTATCTTGTAGCTTCTTGCTATAGGTGATGTTTATTTGGGCCGGTCCCCTCAGTTATCTCAAATCTGGCTGCTTTGGCTCTCCTGGGTTTACTGGATGAGCTCCAGGTGTGAGTGTGCAAGGAGTGATGGTATCTGTCCACATTTTAAGACAGCGGATGCAACACGGAAACACACATATGAGAGAGCACAAGGAAGCAAGGACACAGAGGGTGATAGCTAAGACAGCGCCCCCCTTTCCTGCCATTGTTCACAGTAACTCATTTTACTGCAAACTGTCCCTCATATGACCCACTTCTAAACAGTCTGCTTGGTGTCTAATGGCATGTTTTTGGAATGCAGTTCAGCACAAGAAAAGTCAACACCTCAATGAAGCCTCCCCACATCCCCCTCTTCCTACATTTAGTAACATCTGCGGCTGAGCTCGGCAGTTAATTTATAGCCGCTGAGGCAGGCACTTGTGGGTGCCGCGCCAGGTGGCCAGACTCCCACAGGAAAACGCATGAAATACCTCTGTCTCATCTGTGTTCTCAAACGCCACTGAGCTGAGCAAAACAACAATCCTTTCACCGTCTCACTTTTCTCCCGCTGTCTCTGCCTCCTTGTTGCATTTCCTGTGGCACTCTTATCTTTCACTGCCTCCATTCATCTTTCTTTGTCTCGCCACCCATCTCCATCTTTGTCTGATGGAGCTTCACTGCAAGCATTCCTCAGTCTTTCCTGGCCCCTTATACCACTTCTATCAGTTTGCTCACAATGCTAATGTTTTTTTTGCCACTATATTGTTTGCCATGTTTACCGTCTTAGTTTGGCATGTAAGCATGCTGACATTTGCTGATCAGTGTATTTTGACCTAATGATGGCGCTAGATGAAAGTTCAGGGAATCCATTAGATATTGTGGTTCATCAAGAGGGGGCCACGCATGAGCTGCTGTGAAATTTAGTGCAGATATTTAACAGTTGTCAACAATTAAATAATACCAAAGTTGTCTACCTCCTGATGGTATTAGAGGGAAAGTCAGGGAATCACCAAAGTCATGGTCATTTATCATGTAGGAATTTAAATATCTGTAAAACATGCTATAGCAATCCAGGAGATGGTGGATAATACTGGTTTTAGTGAAAACTATGACCTGCTGGAGGTCTTAAAGGTAAAGTAATTACATTATCAAACTCCGTGGTGACAATCCTGTTGGAATCAAGCAACAACCTGCAGGTCTTGAATATGGAGCCAAAGTTTATCTGATAGTTGTCAGTATAGTTTATGAAAAACCAAAAATGTCAACCTCCTGGTGGCCCTAGAATAAAAGTCAGGGATTGCCATTTGGGTTTATCCTTGGAGGAACATCAATATATAATGCATCGTAATTCATCCAGTAGTGGTCGAGTCTGGACCAAAATGGTTGACCGACCGGCCAACGACGTTACCATCCATGACGCCATACCATTAGCACGGCTAAAAGAGCACTAAACAGAACTTTTCCTACCCTTTAGAAATAAGTGCACCTCCTCTGTCTGCCCATCTTTCCAGGTCAGTTTCTGTTGGAGCAGTCTCGTCTTGGCGAGGCGGCGGAGATGGCAGAGAGAGCTGCGGAGCTGGACAGCTCAGAGTTTGATGTGGTCTTCAGTGCTGCTCACATGCTCAGGTTTGCTAAACCGCCGACATACAACAACTTGCGAGTGGAGTTTCCCTTCTTGAAAAAGCATACAGAACAGAAAATTGAGCGACTGTACATGTCAAGAAATGTTGAGGTTTTTGAACTCCTGTATTTACAGAGTTTGCTGCTGTGCCGCTTCACCATTTGTGGGTTTATTCTTTACCACTGCCATTTAACAATCATCTTCGAAATATAAATTATACCAGTGTTATAGAATAGTAAATGTCCTCTCTATGGAAATAGCTGCCATAAAAGCTATTATGTATTACATATATAAACAGCAGTGCAGTCTCGGTCCATCATAGTGATGTTTCGGTCCAAGGCTTGTAAAAAAGCCATTGGAGAATTTTTCCCTCAAAGTTTGGCAAGCACGTGCACAGACAGCGTGTAAGTCTTAAAACGTGTCAAAAGGGACTGCAAATTCTATTCCCTGCAACCCAAGGAAATATTGGAGCGATGTGCCTTCATTCCTTTTTGCTCTACATATCTGGGAAAGTCATTACTGCTCTCAAGCATCCATCTAAGTGCAACACCACAGAGGATTTGTAAAAAGTTGAAAGTCTCTGGGTTTGGCTAAGGGTTGCTTTTGGAAATGAAAGAGTAAATCTAAATGACAGATCATTTTGCCGTATTCTGGTTATTTAACTGGTTATTTTCAGCTGAGAGTGACTGTGACATAAATCCACATCAATTAGGATTAAGATTTAACAAATGTGACACATGCCTGTCATTAGCTAGATTTAAAACATTTCCACTGATTACAAAGGTGAGCTGCAAATATTGACTGAGAAAAACCAGGATTAAAAAAATGACCCGATAATCCAGTTTGACGGAAGGTTTTTCTTTAACCTTTTGAAACCTGAGCAGATTGGCTTTATTTCTCTCAAAAAACATGAGAAGAACGCAATGAGCAAAGAAAGAGAAAAACAAATAAAAATCGGAAATAATTTTTTAAAAGTACAAGAAAATTGCCTCAAAATTAGTAAGTAAAAAAACCCCACACAAATGCACAAACAAAAAGAACAAAATAAATTTTAAAAAGTAAAAATAAAAACAAGAGACAAATTATAAGAATTCTGTAAGATTAATATTGTTTTCCTCCAATTTTTTCTAGACATTTTTTCCTATCTTTCTAAAAATTATTAAAATTTTTTCTCTCTTGCAATTCGTGAAACATTTCTTACCAAGTTACTAATTGCCTCTTTTCCCACATTTTCAAAGAAATCACGCCAATTTCCTCAGAGTTCAAAGGTTTACATGAAAGGCGTCTGCTTTCAAAGTATTAAATGCTTTGGTTGATCTCGCCCTTCATGTCATTGAAGCAATCCGCTGTTATTGGTTATCTGGTATGTGATTTCTCCGAAAGCAGATACTTCAGCAAACACTGAAGAAAATCTAACTGGGAGTTCACGCTCGACACACAGGAGAAGTTTCAGCTGGTTGCAATCTTTAGTCTTCATCGCTAGATGCCACAAAACCCTAAACACTGCTCCCTTGGCAAATGATCAACTTCCCCAGGATTATTATTACTTATTAACAATAGTTTCACATCTAAACTTTTTACTCTGCAGATACCAAATGCTTAAGGACAATTTGTAATACATTTCTAACAGTAGTTAATGCCAAATTTATGTCACACGTTGTTCCTGCAGACAAAGGTGTTCCTCATCAAATGCAAAACATGGACTTTTTAGTATTCAGAGACTGAATAAACTAATGAGTCCATATTGTCACATAATAGCCAGCGGATGGTACAGATCCTTCCTCAACTGCAGCAATGTTGAGTTTGCTAATAAAATTATGAGGAAACAATGATCTGTGCAGCTGATTAATTTCTAAACTATGTAATAACTGTGATAATGTGTTGGGGCTTTGATTTGCTCTGTTACTTTAAGATGATGATTAACTCACTGTCCTTTATGCCTTCCTTCTCATTTATCACATGAAGAGCAGTGGATGTTTTTATAATGCCAGAAACACTGCATGACACAGCCCTCTCTTCCATGTTATAGCTAGGTTCATAAAATGGCAACAGTTAATCTCCTCCATACGTACGATTTTATCCAAAGAGTACATGAAACCGGACTTTGCTGTGCCAAAGTTAATAAAGTCAAGGAAACCATCCTTTCCCGACATGGTAATTAATATTTATGAGTGTGACTCAAGTAAAATATGCAACACTTTATCGAGGTTCACTGGAGTTCATAACTGACTGTTGTATCAGCATCATCATATAGCGTGCTTCCTTGGTCTTTGTTTGGTTTGGTCAAGTGCTGGAGAGTCAATAAAGATTTGAATGTTGGGCTTTAAAGAGACAGTGTAGGATTTAGTAGTATCATGCGATGAGGATTGCAGATTGCAAACAGCTAAAACTTCTTCCACGTGCCAAGCGTGAACTCCCAGTCAGAATTCCCTCAGAGTTTATTGTTCAGAGGTAAAGGTGTTTACTGGGAGCCAAGTGATTACACACTAAAGGCAACGTACAAAATTATGTTATTTTCCTTTTCTGTTAATTAACCATTTGAAAACTGGGTCAACATCAGTTTTCTTGTGTTGTGTTCACATGGAAACCTTTGAAACCTGGGGAAAAACTTTTTCCTAAAAACAATTGCAATGAGTAACTTGGCAAGAGATTCCCCTGCAAAGTGAGAAAAAATAGGGAAAGGTAATGAGAAAATGACCTGAAAATGTGTTGGTTATTTTAAAGGGGAGAGAAAAAAATATTAGAGATGTTTTGGGGTTTACCAAATTGAGGAAAATGTCCAGAAAAAGTTTTTCATGATTATAATTTTATATTTAAAATTATGTTACAGAAATATGTGTATGTGTTTGTACATCAGCACTTAATTTCAGTCCATTTCCTCATTTTTATTTTATTTATTTACATTTATTTTTTGCTATTTTTCTGGTCATTCTCTTATCTTTTTTCCAACAAATTTGCTAATTTTAATAATTTCTTTTTGAGTTGCTTATTCTGTTCTCTACATGTGTTTTGGTAAATCAAGCCAATTTTGGGAGAAGGAAAAAAAAAACAGAGTTGAAAGCTTTCCCAACCCGGAGATCGGGACCCCTTCAAAGGATCCCAAGATGAATTTATGAGGTTAAAAAGCCAAAATCGTAAGGGAAAAAACATTTCTGTGATATATCTGAATATCTGCTGATGCTAACAGGAATATGCACCCAATAATACATTTTTTTCTCCTACCTGTACTGCTATTTATCAGTTTAGATTGTTTTGATGTGAGTTGACAAGTGTTGCAGATATCTGCCGTCGAGATGTCTGCCTTCTCTCCTCTATAATGAAACTAGATGTAACTTGGCTTGTGGTGCTCAAATTGCTCAATATTCAGTAACTCCCACAAAAATAATCTACTCCTTTCAACGTGCAACAAATCTGACTATTGAAATGAAAATTTTGCAATAAAATCACCACTGAAGCAATTTACATTCACTCATATGATTAGCTGTACAATTATGAATGAATACAATTATCAGTCATTTGTATTGGTACAATATTATTAATATAAACAGTGATATGTCACAGTCTTACTCTTTGTTTTTCTCTGTTCTTGTTCTCTTCAGACAGGCCAGTCTTAATGAGGCAGCAGAGAGGCAGTATGAGCGTGCAGCCAGCCTCAGACCAGATGTAAGTACCTGGACTGGTGGGCCTGTTAGCACTTATCATGGAAATGCACACACACGCCTGCACCGTAAATTCAATTTACAACACGCTACGTGTTACCCATCATTCTGACACTATATTAGAGTGCTGTTGTTCCTGGCAAACAGAGAATATAAAATGGAAACTGTGTCCTGTTCATGGCAGAGATCTGCAGCTTCAATGTGCTTATGCAAACATAAAAATCCCAAAGAGAGAAGAGTTTAGTGGTTACCGTCGGCTGTTATTGAACTCACACATTCAGCTTCTGAGTAAATACTCGATCATCACAGTATAGTTTAACAGACAAAGCCTTGAGGGATATCGTGTCTCTCGATGTCAGCACATGCGGTTGAGAAGGTTTGGAGGCTATTATATGCTGTTTCTGCCACATATTAATCAGTCACTTCAAAGGAAAAGGGTGCGTGGACTGGTATGGAAGGGGTAACTTAACTTCCTGTGTTTTCAGACGACCTAGAAGGAGCTTCCTGCAGTCATTTGTCATGTTAGTATGCTTTATGAATTATGTTGCCACTTCAGTCAGTAGAGAGCGTTAGACTTTCATCTTCATGCCCTTCACTGAGGTAACTAGTGTTACAATGCCCCGCCCTTTACAGCAGCGTTTCCCCACAGCGCTGTCACATGAACTCAAGCACCCCTTCATCGACTCCAGTCCTGATACTCCAAATGTATTCAGTTGAATTGAAATTAAACTGAATGCAATTTCAAAAAATACTCATTCCGTTTTATGCTGTAGTCAGGAAGACGCCTTTCTTTTTTCTTGCATGCCTCCAGTGAAAGAAGAATCCAAAAACTGAGAAAGTTCTTTATGAACTGAAATCACGGGGGTCCGTGTTAAACAGCAGCAAAACTATATAAAAACCTCCATTTACAAACCCTCAGACTTGTGCAGTAGAATCCAAGTTTCATTCACCCAGCTGTACGTGCAATACTTCCAATTTTATTCATTTTTGCTTAAACCTTTGAACATGGGAGCTGCCAGTCTATCCCTCCCTCGATCAGTTTGTTTTTGCTATTGTTTGACTTTGGTGAATCCAAACTAACTCTTAAAAACAACAAACACAGTTGTAGACCAGCAGCTCACATGTTCAATGGAGTCTGGCATTGAAGAGAGCATAGATGAGTTTAACTTTAATTCAGTTTTAAATAGTTAACTTTTTCACTAAAATTCATATGTTTTTGAACTACTGAGCATACAACTGGAGAAATGTGACTTGGATTATACTGCACAAGTTGTGTGAGGGTTTGTAAACAGTTTTTTAATATAATTTCACTGTTGTTAAATGCAGAAACCAAAAACTGCTGTCGGCAGGCTGTCTGATAGCAGATATTTACTGAACCACAGCAGTTGTAGTGGATGCCAGATCCACAGGAAGAAATATATTGTGTTTGTATTTATTCAATGAATTGATTTCGTTTCCTAGCTCTCTGAAGCAAGAGACGGGAATCTGCCACTCACAGACCAACTGAGAGTGGATCAATAAATTAATGTATGTTTAATAAATTAAATATGCGACTGACACCTTTCGTCAAAGCATAAGTTGAAAACATTGCTTCACACTCTTCAAAATTGTCGGCTCTTACCAAAAATCATGCTTTTACGTTTTTATTAGTTGAGCTTCTCTGAGAATCACTACTTTAAAGCATCAGCCCCTTTTTAGATAAGGTCTCCTGTTTAAGCCTTAAACCCTATAAACCATAGAGGAGAAGAAAAGGCTACTGGCTGTCCATCTTACTGTGTTCATATTTTATCCTGTAAAAAATGAGCTACCTGCAAGTCACAGTCATCATAATTCATAGTCAGGAAGCATTCATGTGCAGATTCAGACACGCTGAGGGCGTCTCTTGTCATTTGTCACAAGTAAAGCGCCTCTTGTCTTTGACATTTTCCCTGCACACGTCTGCTTAGTAAATGACAGTCTCTCAAATATCAGCCTAATCCAGTAGCTCTCAGGTCATGAAAGATTCAGCTCTGGCAATACGTGTTAAGAAAGTCAAAGATTGTGCCTCCAGAGAAAAGTGCAAGAAGTGTTTTTTCATACAGCACACAAGTACACTGAAAAGGTTTATTTATACCACACAGATAGAGTTTCATCACAAATATCACGCTGTACTGCGAGCAGAATGCTATATTCACTGGCTGTGGAAAATGGTGAGCCTAATTCCGAAAGTATGTAGGTATGTAGGTGTTAAAGTTGTAATCCTTAATATTTCACACTTGGATAATTAGTCATATCTGAGGGTACCATGGTAAAAGCAAGTGCAGCAGCGACAGTATGTGCATATTCGTAGATTTTGGATTTTTTACAGAAGTACAAATACCACATGCAGTTTTAAAAATGTTAACAACTTAATTAAACTTTTTTTCTTGGAAAATAACAAATCGGACACAAATTATTATTCGAGGCAGACGCATCTGCACTGGCAACAGCCTTGGCCATTACATTTTCAAGTTGTCCACTCGTTCCTCTGTCCCATTCTTGTGAACGCAATATCTCAAGAATGCTTTGAGGGACTTTCTCCAAATTTGGCAAAAACATCCACTTGGACTAAGTGATGATCTGAATAGATTTGTGTGGTCATAAGTCAAAGGTCAAGGTCATTGTGACCTTATTTGTTCTTGTGAACTCAATATCTCAAGAAAACCTTGAGGTATTTTTTTTGTCACAAACCTTCAGTTGGACTCAAAGATGAACTGACTACATCTTAGTGGTCATAGATTAAGGTCATGTTGACCTTGAATATGTCACACGTGTTTCATTCCTGTTAAAATATTATTTCAAGAGAGCCTCGAGAAATTTCCTAAAATTTGGCACAAACATTCACTTGGAGTCAACAGTGAACAATGTCAAAGGTTGAAGTCACTGTGAACTCAGAAAACATGGTTTTTGCCATAACTCAAGAATTCAAATGCTAATTATTCTAATATCTAAAAGGATAAAATTATGAAGTGGTAACAGTTTCTGTCAGAAAGGTCAAAAGTCTGCAAAAATGCTTTTCTGGCCCTTCCTCAAGCATCCATGTTTTCACAGACATTGATTAAAACTTCAACTTGACTGGTTCGTGGAAGCATACAACCAGGAGGCAATAATTCTACTATCTGGAAGGGATTTTAAGTAATGGTTCACTGTAGCTCATAGGGCAGGGTGCACTCAAAAGCTGGAGATCACAGGCAGATGGTATCTGAAAAATACTGTATATCCAACCTGCTGAAGGTCAAGAGCTTATATCCATTTAATCACTGCAGCAAGACCAACCCAGCTTCAGAAATAATTGTTTCAGTCAAAAGAAAGGCAAAAAGGGATTTACTGAACTGCTCTGTGTCTGCCTTCCTGTACACAGAACACAAGCAAGGCTCCATTTCTAATGATTTAGCCCTGTCTGTGTGTATTGCATATCACCCGATTGTTTAAAATGGCAAAAGGGATCCTCATTTATCTAGCTTAGCGTGTCTCGTCGTCTCACAGAGTTCCTCAGCGGTACAAAAAGCAGAACAAGGGTCTGAAGCACTTTGAAATATAACAGCTTCATACATAAATTTGTTGCACTCAGTGAGAAAAACAAACCCACTGAAAAAGTACTGCACTGTAGCTCCTCTCTCTGTAAAACTGCTTTAATTAATTAATTCTCCAGCGTCTTCCGGGGCCACTACTTGAAATATTCCAGTTCCGTAAGCGTTCATTTGTTACATTAGGTGAGAAAAACAAGCTCCCAATCCCAAGGCTCGTCTTTTAACACTGCTTGAAAAGTGGAATGTAAACGGGTGAAATATCAGCGCTAAGAAAGGCGAACAGTTGTGTTTGGGGAGAGAAAATCTGTGAAGTAGTTGCCAAGTTGCTAACCATATGTCATGCAGCAAGGACGCGGGCCTGGGAAGGAGGCCAGGTCTGGGGGATGAGGTGCCGATGACTTTTAGGATGAGATTTGGGTGTGTTTGTTAGTTATGACTTTCTTAGAGTCATTTCTATGACCTGGATTTAGTAGATTTCCACGACTGGTACACTATTCAGGGCCAGATGGTTTCACTCTGCAACCTCAAAAGATGGTATTTTATTAAAGCGGACTCCAGAAAGACACCTCTAGATGGGTTTGTTCATTTACATCATAAAAATACTACTCTGTAGGATTTAGGGGGATACATTTTAAGAATGGATTGTAAATGAGAATGTTTTATTTCATGTATAATCACCTGAGGATAAGAAGTGTTTTTATTACCCTAGAATGACCCATTTATATCTACATAGGAAGCAGGTTCTCGTCTACAGATGAGTTATGCAGTTATGCACCCTGTGACTCAAACTCTACAAACTGCTGCTGAGGAAAAACAATGCGCTGCATTCATTACCCCCAAAAACTTCTGAATTTAGAGAGGGGACGCAGAATGATAAAACATGGTTAGTTGAACAGAAAAAAAGGAAAGTTTGCTGAAATACTGGCGATGTCTCTACAGTAGCCCACACAGGGCAAACCAAACACTGGCTCTTGGGCCTTTTGTGTCCTTGTGCTTTCGATTTTTAGCATTTATGCTTCAGCTACCATAGTTAGCAGCCCCTCCATGATAAATGCATCTTAAAAACACAACCTGTTTTATTCAGTGTTTTTACAGATTTTGATCACCTTGTCCATTATTTTGGAAAGGAAGAGACCTCTGCAGATAATTTGGCTCCTGATAAAAACAGTGAACACTGAAGGAACCCTTACCAGAATAAGTTTTAGCTGGTTGTAATCTGCTATCCTCATTGCTAGATTTTACTAAATCCCTCTAAATGTTACACACCTTTTTGTTCACCGTGTTACTATCAAAGGACACCCTCTTGTCTTTGCCTGCTTCTGTGCCGTGGGATTGCATTAGGGCTAATTTAATGCATATTTGATTTTCTAAGCCTTAAGCAAATTTCACGAAAGCATTTGCCTTAATCCACTGTCCATAAAAACCTGGCAAGCTCCCTAAAATGCATGTATGTTTCACATAGCTGTCTGTGTCAAACATAGATCTAAGAAGGGCAAGTTTAAATTAGTTTGCCCAGACAGATAAATTTAAGATTGACACAGTTGCCACAAATACAGTAATCCTGTAAGTCCTCACAACACACTATAATTATTTTCCACCACTATTTCTCCTCTCCCCACGGTGTCCTTGCTCTCCCCTAGTACCCGGCTGCTCTGATGAACCTCGGTGCCATCCTTCACCTGAACGGGAAACTTCCCGAAGCGGAGGCCAACTACCTGCGTGCACTCCAGCTCAAGCCCGATGACGTCATCACTCAGTCCAACCTGCGTAAGCTGTGGAACATCATGGAGAGGCAGGGACTCAGGATTAAAGCATGGCCTCGGGATGCAGAGGAGCGACCTTTGAACTGAGAGAGTCACCGCGCTGTTCCCATTATGATGACGCAGTGTGTCCTCCAGAGAACGAAGCAGGACAGCGCTGAAGGCTCAAAGCCCTCTCTACAAGACAGGAAGGACAAATTCTGCAGAGTCGTGGCCTGTGGATCTTATGGAGGACAGTTTGAGGTTTGGCATGTTTGGGTTCCAAGGGTTCAAGAGTTGTACCCAATAATACGTCACCACCAGTGCTGCATGGTGGCTCAAACAAATAATGTCGCCTTTATTGTTAAATTTTAGAAAGCAATGCTCAGATGTTAAATGATGCACTGAAAGCTAAGGCAAATAACTGCAAAGTTAAACTGCAAAAAGAAAAAAAATGTTGAGACAAAGGATTATTATTTCACTATCATTAAGAACTTTGGTATGTTTTAAAGCACTTAATTTGAAGAATGTAGCAAAACTATTGAATAATTTCTGCAGAATGGGTTTTGAAGTTTTGGCACTGATGGATGAATAATGTCAGCTGGTTTATGCTAAATGGGAACATTTTTAAGCGTCAAAGTCTACAGTACAACTGCATATGTGAAAGAAGCTGTATAAGAATATAGTCACACATGAGTGACAGCGGGCGAGTGATCATCGACTGCCGAGGCTATATTCGTTCTGATTGTGGACAGTCCTGGATTTGACACACACTGAAAGCTAACTTGATACCATTTTCTTTTTCTCCCTGTCTGTCTTCTGACTTTCTGCCAGGCAGGCAGTATCTCTCTTGGAGGGCAGTTTGGATTTTTCTTGGCTAAAATCGTACGATTTCGACTGGTTAATCACGGCAGCAATCAGTGTCTACTCCACACATGTGTTTGCTATTGGTTTGCTTGAAGTTCACCAAAGCTGAACTCCATTCCACGATCTGCCACCAGAAGCAAATGTTTTATTCCCCCTTTCGCTGTCACTGAACAGAAGCGTACCACAGGTACGTTTTAATGTATGACCGTAGCCTAAAACCTTTGTGGATGCAGAGGGAGCTGCACATTGCAGCTGCACGGATCTGATTTTCAAGACCCGCTGTCAAACCGGCACTGCAACATGCAATACCACACCTGCCAGACCAGCTACACTTATGACCAATTTAGTTGTTCCGCTACCCGACCCGACCTGTCAACACAAACCTCTCCCCCCAACCCAAAACTGCAAACCCCACTGCTATAATTACTAGGGCTTTATTCGACTCAAAATTATGCAAGTCAAATCAGATTTGGCAGTTCAATATGAATATTTGACGATTTGTTTTGTTTTCATACAAAGTTTTTTTTAGTTTGAACGGACTCCGTGGGACGGTCAGTGTGACAACAGCAAGAAAAGTGATGTCATTGGAATCAGCTGAAAGCTACGTTTAAAAGAATAAGAAAGAAAAAGTTAGAAAGAAGCAAGATTACGAGACCTCTGTAGCACACTCCTCATCTCTGTTTGAGGCTAGCTGCTGCTAGCACAACACACCCAAGTCTCTGTCTGGACCGACGTCGGTCGGGTGGCATCATGGGTAATGTAGGCACCAGGTTTTGAAAAAAAAAAAGAATTTGCGGAATAAAAAGATGAAGATATCTCTGGTTTTGCTGCATCAATGTTGATCCTTTTTCTTTTTAAACTGTCCATCGTCAGTTTGACAATGTCACTTGAGTGTAATGTTAAATAAGTGGAGTTTAAAAAAATCAATTTAAAACCTTGAATCCTTGAACTCTAAACACAGTAAATATGTAATATTGAAAAGCATGCCAGTACGATGGCATCTTCAGGTACCACCCACTAAACACAATGCTGTGTAGTAAATTGTTCCGACCAATTAAACACCAGGTTTAAGCATAATGCATATCTAATTCACGCTCTGTTGTCCAAGTCACTGAAAAATGTTTGCACCTGGTGCATTATAAATTCTTGTGACTGTAAAAATGAAAAAGAGAACATGAGAAAACTCCACAGCGGTGCCAAAGCTTGAACTGAGTCTTAAAGCCTCTTGTGCCAAGCAAGAACTGAAACGTGTCGTGTTTCTCGTGTCAAATAAAGATGTATCATTTCATGTGATCAAACTTAATTTATTAATACATGTTGTTTTATGTGAAAAAGCCAACACTGTGCCGTCACTGTCACAGTAGCCCACCCTCTCTGATTTCTCCACATTGACAGGCTACAGTCGGCAACATGACAATTACATTAAAATGGTTTTTTTTTTGTTTTTTAAATGTTATTTTTTCCTCTCTGCTCAGGGACATCAGGTTGTAGTTCCTGTCACAGAACGGCTTTGTGACACAGAGAGGGCTTCTTAAATAATGATGTTAGTTGTTTTTCGATGATTGTGATTGTTTGGTTAAATTATAGAAAAATGTGTAGCTTACAAAAAAAGTGTTGTGTTTTGTAAAGAAAAGTGAATCTTTTTTCCATAATAAAAACATGACTTTTGCTGTCAGCAGTGTGATGTCCTCGGGAGAAGTCTTCGCCTCTCAACAATGTAAATTCAGTCCGCCAACCCGCATGTATATTTATGTGAATACAGAGCTGATATTTGGCCTTTAATCCTGCTCACATACACCTCCATCTGCTTCTCACAGCAGAGACTGACGAAGTCAAAGCGTAGAGTTTCCCATGTGAGTGTGCTGTGTGCGAGACAGCAGTTGTTTGCTTCCCCAAAGCCAATATACAATATCACCAACTATTTCAGACTCAGGTTTGCAGTGAGCTTATTGGAAGAAACTAAAACAGGCAAGAAACAAATATGAAATATGCTAAAACAAACCATAAAGCTCAATATATGTATATTTCACTACTATAGTAATCAAGCATGACAAATCCTTTTGACATGAGGGAACCACATGTGTTGAATGGATTTTAAGGTTTAAGGGCTTGTTCCTGGGGTTCTCTATAAGAATATATATTTAACATTTGGAGTAAAGTATACTGTGGAGTTTTGTTTGTGTTATATGTTGAGAGGGGTCATGGAAATTTTATTTTGGGTCCTTAAAAAAATCATGAAAAAGTTTGAAAATTGTGTCCATGAAAATGGGTACCCTGTATGTAGCAGCATATGATTAAAAATGAACAGACACCAAAATGCAGCTCCTCACATTAACTCATTACTGACGACACAAGCAGTAAACTAGTAACACACAGCTGATACGACTACATGAAAGGAATCACAAATTAGCAGTCGGAGCAGAGAAATCAGAATTCTTCCCTCGTCTAACTCGTAAAAAGTTACACAATTGTATTTCTTGCCAGAAAGCCAGTAGATTAAATAGAGCTTTTCTACAGCAGTCATTCTGACCTGTCAATCACAGGTGTGATTGATAACACTAACGATGGCTGCAGGAGCCAGCTCCGGGGTCTGAGCCGTCGTTATCGTTATTAAGTGCACCTGTGCTTTTCCTGCCATGACGAGATAAAACGTCTGCGGTGAAACAGGTCTGTTTTACATGAGCAGCAGCAGGAGGGAGCAGCAAGTGATTCCACTTACAGCAGATTTTGAAACTGAACAGAGTTGGCAGCAGCAGTTAGTTGAAAGATATAAGAAACCAGCAGAGCACCAGTGACTGAAATTAAGTTTTTTTGGCCTTTTAACCTGAAATGTAGAAAGCAGTAACACTTCCCTTTGCCACAAACAGAGCTTGCACAATTGATGAAAGTGTCAAAATATGAAAATGACCATAAATCACTGCTGTTAAACCAAATCTGGAAATATGTGAAGTGACTTTGGTGTTTTTCCACAAGTTCCTGTGTCTAAGTGACTAATGGGAACAACAAGTCCAGTGTTGACTGAGACTGCTGCAACCAGCAGCAATGAATTTGTGCATTGTCACTTCACGTTCACTTAAAAGTGCTCGTTTTTGTCACAAAAAAGACTTGGATTATTATTCTAAGTGTCTGACAACATTATGGAAAGGGTCCTACAGAGGATTAAGCTTTTTGTTAGGGAGTACGATCCTTTTTTTTAATGAGAAACAGCCCCAAGTCACACTCACCAAACACACCAGATTTCACTTAAATAATCACTCATTTTAGCTTGCATAGAGCCAGCATATTTTCACATCAAACTTGGTGCCATGAGGGTTCATTTCAACCAAACTAGAGATGGTTATTGGTGGATAAATGAAAACACCGACCAAGATGGCTTTTATCAGTATTATTGTGTTTCTGTGGATTTAAAATAAAGTGTGTTTCACTGTGATAAAATAACAGTTTATATAAATGGAATCTAGTGGCTTTGGCAACACATTGGAATAACATTGACCCTCTAAGTGGGAAAAAAAGCACTTTCAGAGGACGTAAATTGACACTGTGCAATTGCTCAATAGCATTACACTGCAGCTTCATTTCACAGCGGCACAGCTGCAGCCGTCTCAGTTAATAATGGACCCATTTTAAAAAAATGTTGTTCCCATTAGTTATTTAGACACAAAATCGTAGGAAAATATGGTCCAGATTGAAAAGTTAAACTTCAATATTTGTCATACTTAACAACAGACAAAGAAATTATGTAAGTTATTCTAAAAAATGATGTTTGTGGCTCAGTTAGATCTCAGACCCTATTAGGCATGTATCAATCACAGATAAATATGAATAAATTAATCCGTTATATTTAACCATTTTCAACAGCTGGTCTTATAATCAAACACACTGTGAGGATACTTTGTGTGAGTGTAGCAGTGACTGAATTGTCTTCTTAACTAGTTTGCATTAAATTGAGATTCCAAAATGTAGTTCAGTGTGTTTGACGTGTTTAGATGTTTAATAACTAAGAAATATTTTTTAGATTTCTCTTCAGTGTCGTTACCTTGTCTGGGTTTTATAAGAGACAGAAAAGAATAGTGCCACGCTCACTCTCTAAATGACAACACACACACACAGAGCTCTCGGAGAGGAGCCACTAATTAGACTTGGTCGTCTCACAAACTCAACATGTTGATATCATCTGATCATGCAGACTTCAAAGAGTTTCCACTAATCACATGCCAGGCTTTGAGCACACCAAGACGTAAATATTTAAGAAGATATCAAACTCGACTCATTGACTTGCAGGAACTCAAAGCCCCAGTTTCAAACATTTCAGAAGTTAGCATAAATCAGCGAGGACATATTTTGTTATGTAATAATAAGACCACTGAATCAAGTGTGTATTTGTTATGCATAGAAACAACCTTATTTTCAAACACCATCTGCTGGAGTCATCGCTGAATCTACCCATCTCACCCACAGGACCAATTAAATCATCTCGGATGGTTTACAGAGAGATGATGGCCTGGCTCTGCAGAGGAAGCAGCTCCATCTCCAAAAACCTCCAACACAGTAAACAGCCACACACACATGTGGTTCCATACAATGATGAGCCAAAATAAACAAATAAAAAATAAAGGATAGGGCATGTTTTTTTTTTATTTGTTACAAATTAAATTCATGTGTGAATATTTAAGTCCAAAAAAGTGATGAAATAATGAAATAATTACTGAGTCTATGTGCGAGTGTGTGCGTGTCACTTGGGATTTTTGAATGGTAGTGTTATGTGTTTTCGTAGTCTTTCTAATGTTATAATGAAATATTGCATCCTCAGATGGTGTGGACTTGATTCTACGAGATAATACGTTAGTGTATTTGATTAAATTACGCAAGGAGTACATTAATATTCAGTACAGAATAAATAAACTGGAGGAAAAAAACCTGAATTAAGTTAAGAAGCTTTCATTCGTTTAATTGCATTAAAACACCTAAAACACAGACTGATTTTGATCCTAAGGTCTTCACCAGTGTTTTTTCAACCTCCATGTGCTGAACCTTTTCTTCGAGAACACCTGCATTTTTTCATTTTGTAGGATTAAAACAGCACTCGAACGCAGCATCAAATAAAATGAATTTAGGGCATACCCAGCACAAATACTGCTGCTTTGCCAGTGGACCTACATGTCTAGATATGATGCGGTAAGTATCCTCCTGCGTTTATTTGGGATGGCCTGTCAATTTACGCTCAACAAAAAAAATAAATGAATAAAATAAAGCTTCATTATTTGACAAGCTGAATGTGAGATGGCTGGCATACCTCAAAAAACAGATGCAATGGATGAAGAAACAAGTAATCTTAACCTAAACCTTGCTTACACTGTCAACATGGATGAAGCACATTACCATTGTCCAGTCACACTAGCTTGATGTTCAATAAGGAAGCACAGTGACAACTTCTTCTTCCTATCTTTTGGGTTGAAAACATTGCTGGGAGTTGGTGCCAAGGGGCCAAATCGTCTGTGGGATCCTCTGTTCCAGGAGAGTAAATCAGTCTTATTTAGCGAAACAATACAGGCAAACCACTGTGTCTAATTACAGCTGGTTTTCTGTCTATTCTTTATACCTAACTACCAATTAACTGTGAGCTGCCTTTGTCTTTCAGAGAATGAGAGTTATTAGCACTTGATGGCGACATGTGTTCCATATCCGGCAGACATGACTTCGGACAGCAGGATCAACACCTGGGCCTACGTGTTAAAGTAAACCACTAAAACTGCAAAATAGGGAAGGAAGTCAGGCAAGGCCCATGACACATGAAAGATTTCCTCCCACTGCGCGATACCGCGCCTGCATGGCGTGCATATGGGAGTAGTGGGAGCATATGGCTGGTGCCATTATGTCTTGGTGTTTCAGTGAAGTCAATTTCAGGGGCGTTAGATGTGGTTTCATTAAACAGTCGGGCATACAAACACATCTCTTGACTAAAGGTTGTGTTTGTTACAAAGACATTAATCATCCATGCACATGGACAAGGGCAGAGAACAGGGGCGAAAGTTACAGGGGAGACACAGAGGACATGTCGCCTGCCCCTTTTAGGAAGGCAGTACTTGATCCCTCAACTTACTGCAGTCTGAAAACTACGCCCTGGAAGCACACAGAAACAATGCCTGGTCAAAAACATGAGAAACTACACCCACTACCATGAAGACACAGCATGCGGGAACAATAGTATGCTCAATAAACTGAAGAGACTACATGCAGCAAGAGCATGCAAAACATCTGCAAGCTTAAAAACAGGAGAAAAATGCACGCACCAGTACTACAAGGGGACAATCCCTACTCACAAACGCGAAAAGTGCTAGAAGCATGCTCCTTGAGCATCCACTCAAAAACAGGAGAAACTGCACGCAGTAGGTGCACGAACAAACACTGCATGCTCAAAAACAGGAGACATGGTGTGAACTGGATGCATGTGGAAACAAAAGCACTCTTGAAAACAGGAGAAACTGCATGCACTATGAGAATGCAGAAACAGCACCCTTACATGGCAATATTTGTATAATACATACATAAATATACATATTTGTATAGGCTGGACTATCAATACATAAAACTATCCAAATGTCTCATAGGTTTCATGTATAATTTTCACATATATGTATATATAGTTTTTCTTCATGTGTACTATAGCGATATCACCACCCATACCAGTGTCCCAATAACCGTCATCATGGAACTAACAAATAATAATATCCCAAAACGCTGACAAAAAAACATGTAACAATACCAAAATATAAATCATCCCAACTCAATATTAATGTTACAAAACTCCCTCCTTTCTAGATTAATTCATGGCCCCTACATGTAGATATATTTAATATAGGGAAATTTAATAAATGTGCACATGGTAAACATCCATATTATATTATATCTGAATCCTGGCCTTGGGTCGCTGAGAGTAATGACGATGGGAGAGGACTGCTGACTCACTCTGAAGGAGTTTTGTGCAGAATTAATGACAAAAAACATGCCATTAAAAACCACTAACATAATGTGTACCAGCAGGTCCTGATCTGTGCCAGGACTTACTTATAATGCATCCATGCTTCAACTTCTAGCTCTTAAAATATTGCGTCTGTCAACAGCGACCTCTGCTGACAATTTCCATTTAGTACAGCTGGCTCCATTTCAAGATATGGAAGATATGGAGGAGGTGAATGAACCAATTTTGGAAAAAAAACAGGCCTGTGGTGAACAAATAGGCTTCTAGTCTGATATATCTAAAAATGCTCCATATATTATTGTTAATTTCAATGAAATTTCTTGTCAGTAGGGAGGGAAATGGAAAAAAAAGATCACAAGGAACACACCGCAACCTGTGATGTCAGCACAGGTGTGGCCCATTTGTTCTCATTGTGAAAGTATGACACCTGTTTCGACATCACTAACATAAGTTACATAAGTTACGTTTCGATTTCCTTGCTTCTGCTAAAAGTTCTTGTGAAAAGTTAGGTAATAGTGTATGCTGTGAAGAAGTCTACACTTGCAAATTTTAATTTTAACATTCTGACTGGAATAAAATGAGAAAGTGGAACCAGAATTGAAACCACAGTTAGTTTATCAGTCACAGTCATAATACAGATGAACAGAAACAAACACATGCAGATTTTCTGTTTGGTTCTGATTTAAATTTTATTTATTAGGCTCCCCTTTTTAAAGCTACAAAAATAAAGCTGCTATGAGGTTATAAATGTTATCTGAACACATGCACAAAAAAAAAAAAATCAACCTGCAATAATGCATTTTAAGAACTCTATTTTAAATTACTACACTAGTAACATTTGTAGGACTATTTCTTTTTTTTTTCCCAAAAAATGTTATGCAAACATTGCTTTCCTTTATATAGATATAGATTCTGGTTCCCTTTTCCAGTGTTTAATGTTTAAAAAGTATCTTTAAAGCAATCAAAAGCTACAGTATGCTGGAAAAATAGTAAATAAGTTGATATTGCATATGCTCATGGTTTTCTCCTGACTTCATCTGTACTGAATCAAATACTCTGGATATATTTGATTTGGATCAAATATAACAAAAATCTTGGGATTTTTCATGTCATCCACACAGCTGTGGTGAATGTTTTCAGAGCTTCCATCATCAGGTTTTCGGAAATACATTTGTCCAACAGTTGACTTTCCGATCATCACCCGAGCCAAAAATATTATTTTAGTGAATTCACCTGGTGCACTTCGTGTTTCCCCACCGTACAGCAGCAGTGGATCCATGCTGTGCATGCTGTATCGGTCAGCGTATGTTGCATGCATTGCAAAATAAATTCCTAAAAAAAAAAAACTCACATCAGTCATACCGACATTTACAGTTATGTATATTTTATACATTGTTGCATATACAGTTTCTACTCTAATTTAACTTACCTTGGCCATACACACCTTGTCCAGCTAGTCGTAAATCAAAGTTATACTTGCAAATGCTGTCAACATTTTCCATATTTGTCCCGTGAAAGAGTCTTCTCTCTTGAATTTCTTTGACCCCTTGAATTCTCATTAACTGCTTCTTTTTCCTTTGGCACAAAAAAGAGAAGCTTTTTAATAACACAGGTGGGAAATGATAAAGGTAACAAAGAGAGACAAACTAAAAGACCTACTTACAGACAGTAGATTTCCCATAGATCCAAATTCTGTATCCTGCTGATTGAAATAATGGATTTGTCCAACAGCCCGTCTGTCTTCACGTAATCTGCAACAGTCTGATACTCTTGGGTGAATTCACTCAGAGGGATTAACTGCAAAATATCAAAATAAATATTAAAAAACAAACATTAAAGGATGCATGAATCGTCGTGTTTGAATCCCATGGCTGTGTCTGATTTTCTCTTCAACATACATACTGATAGTAACAATATTTACCTTTTTTTGGTCAAAAATTAGCTATTCACATGGCAATATTCTCTACAAAGTATATCGATGCTGGGATAACAATTTTTCATAGGCTGACTCAGGAGTTAACATTGCCCTGGTTCCCTCAACAAAAATCCAGTGTTTTATTGCACTGTATTTTGGATTATTGCAGGGGAAAAAAGTTTTAAACCCTGAAAACAGAGGCTAATACTGAATATTGATCTCCTCTTTACAGTCAATGTATTGTAAGGGTTAACAAACAAAAGGATTAGGCCTTTAAAACTCACAAAACATGAATGCAGGAAACATGATATATTAAAAGTCTAGCCTGAAATTTGATTGGCACTGACCATGATTGCCATCTGCCCAGTCAGTTTACACTGTTTGACAAGTAAACCTGAGAGGCAGTAATGTGCCAGAACAGTGTCTGACCTGACTAATTTTACATATAAAAAACTGTTCTCACAGGCTTATTTATTTAGATATTTTTGCACTTTAATGTTGTTGTCACTTTATATTTACTACTGCACTACTTGCTTTTGGAGGAACAATTTCTTTAATAAAATATAGAAGCTTTATTTGATATTTGTGTGGTGTCACTGTGTTGTATTGTGACTGGTAGGGGTATTTATCTTTTAAACTAAACTGTAAACAGGAATGTAAGACATTGCAATGTTTGTAATTAAAGTAGGTATGGGTTGTGGAGACAAAACATAGTAAATTAAAGCAATGCAAACGCACGTGCCTGCAGTTGCATTCGTACTTCCTGAAACCCCTGCATAAATCAGTGCCCCTCTTTGGTCACCTCAATAAAAAAGCTCTTATTGCTCTTATTAAAAAATAAATACATCATCTCAAATTTGACACATATCACTGGGACTATACGCAGCTTTCAGTACATTTTTGTCTATTCACCTGATATGGACAAATAGGATCAACCTTTTCCCAGAATACAGGATGAGCGTTGAAGCAGGAGCAGCTGTGGGAGGAAACAGAAACTAGTTTCCATTGTGCCGAGAGTTTCACTTTCATTTAGAAAGAAACCATACTTATGATCTAACATTACTGACTATTGTGTAAGTAAAACATTTATATTAATAACTTTAAACTTCACCTTCTCTCAATGTAGCCCCGTCGGATTTGTCTTCGCCCTCCTGTGCTCATGTCAGTGTGAACCATTGCTGTGTAAGAACACAGGAATCATGTCAATGAAGTTGTTTATAGATAAATGAGGACTTAATGCGAGCAAATGAATGCTGTCAGACACCTGAGAAATCGATCCTGCTGTGACAGTTGGATGAAGATGAATTTATCACCGCTTTTGAGTTTCTTTGGTAATATTTTTCAACATCCTCACTCCTCAGGGGGTTATCAGGGTCATCCTGCAGGGTGGACAAAAAGTAACTGAAGTTTAGCTGTACCTCGGACATTCTGCTCTATATAACCTGCATTTTTATAACAGAAAAAATACGATCTATAGACTGTGATCAAAAGAAGTATCCAAAATTTACCTCAAATCTGTGCCACCTTCCACAGTCAGCCAGGTAATACCAGTATAACGGGGTTTCCGATGTGTCCATATATTCGATTTTGTCATTGTTCCACATTGTCGCTTGCAGAATTCAAACAGATATCAATACAAAAGCTAAATAAATAAGTGTTAGAACAAGACTTCCTCTCTCTCTTACGCTCAGGTACCTATTAAATGTTGACACTGGTGCCTCTGACTTTCATTAATAAGATGTCATTCATAGCCACACCTCTGAGGTAGGCTGGCTCTCACCCAAAAGTCTTCCTCTCTGAAATACCCTCAGAAAGAAATCATTTAATGTGCTTGCTTTGAAAAGTTTATTAGTTGTAATGTGGAGATTACAGACACACATATATAACATCACACACCCCTGCACTCACACACAGCTGCAGTGTTAGGATTAAGATTAAGATCTTTTACTATTATGTCAGCCAGGGCAGGTATGATGCTAAGAATCCTTATGTTATCCCCACTGATCAAACACACACACACACACACACGAACCAATGAAATCAAGAAATGCACGCAGCAGAGGATTATCACATTTTGTTGCTAATTGTTTATAACAGTACTATACATGTGCTGGCTACATTCATTTTTTCAAATAAATTTACACCAGGTGCAAAGAAAACCTGCTTATTCCTCAAAGAAACATGTCAGCAGGAGGTGACATCATGCTCAGATGGTTTTAAAGAAACACATCACCTACAGAATGAGCATTTGTGTATCAGTTACACATCGTGTGTTCACTTGAATTCATGAAGAAAACGTAGTTTTTCTCGTGTGCCTTGGATAATCCGAAAAAGGTGAATATTTTCATGAATTGAAGTAATCAGGGTCCACATTTAATAATAGCAAAACTATTATGAAATACAGTTTTTTCACTAAAACATTACTGTTTAAACAATGTGAGCACAAACAGTCACATGCAGAAATGTAGGTTCAAGCACAGTAAGGGTGTGGTGTTTGTAGGTGAAAGTGTTTGATATTGTAACGTTTTTGGCAAAAATGCATTTGTTTAGGAAGTACTAAACACGATACTAGATAAATGAGACTTGGAGAGTTTGTAAACAGATATTTTGATATAGTTCTGAAACGTGGTTCCCAGCGACTTCATTTCATGGAGAAAACTTTTTGGATTCTCTGTTCATCCCGGGGGCATGCCAGAAAAACGTTTTCTTCACAAATTCAGTGTAATGTTTGGTGAGTAACTGATACACAAATGGCCAACTTGCAGGTGAAGTATTCTTTTAAGTCAAATGCAATGCCAGAGCAGATCTGCTTTTGGTTTGGAATGAACTTGGCTGCAAATGCCCACACAAAATCCAACCTCAGCCATTGTCAAGTCTTTGAAAAAGATTGACGTCAATGGTCAGAAAAGATACACAGAAACATATTGCTCAAGGACCACAAGTGAACACGACATCACACTTTTATGTCATTGTGACACAATTACAAAACCTTTCATGGAAAGGGGGGAAAGTGCACTGATGCATGGTTAAAATTAATGCAGAGGTAGAAGCGTTTTTAAAATAAAAACAACAAAAAAAGAATCCATGACTACATAACACATTGTACTAGGTACACACAGATGTTGATGTCACTAACTGACAGGTCACGGTGCTGGATGAGTGAGCAGGTTCGTTTTTTGGTTTCATCATTTGGAGTTATGTCTACATGACTTGTAAATAAGCTCATGCGTGGCACTGTGGATGTAAAGGAGGGGCTAATGGCATGACATCACCTGTAACCTACAGCGGGGATACTCAACTTACTCTGCCCAAAATGACAGGACACCATGGGCCAGATAATAAACAAACATTAATAATGTTTATCAGTATATATGATATATTAATTTCCTGTTTCAACTTTTCAAAGTTTGCTGTGCTAATTATCTTTGTCAAGAGGCGGATCTTGTTGCAGCAGGTCTGTGTAGGTCGGATATGTGCAGGGGCGTTTGTAACATTTGGGGAGATCAGCCGAGACCCCCTGCCTTCCCTGTCACTTTGTTTGGATAAACAAGCTCTATTTTAAAGCTTTTTTTAAAATCTGGCACATTATTTACAATCAAAATCTAAAAAAAAGTGTGAATCAATTCATTTTCATTGTGAATTAGAAAATGGTCAGCAGAGAAGTAACCACCATGAAGTTTTCACAGACCTCCATCCATGCTGCTTTTTACTGTTTGCTTGCCTGTGTTTGAAGTCAAATGGGACACACACACACAGAAAGGCATACACGTCTGCTGCAGAGCGGTGTACACAGCCCTGGTCTACTGGCAGTGGGAGAGGAGTCTATAGCCTATTTTTATGCATGCACTAATTTTGGTGGAAAAAGGGTTTGAGTGTAACGAGTTGTTAATTCTGTCTGATGTCAGACAACCACAGGCTGTAAGTTGAGTATCACTGAACTACAGGCTGCAAGTGCCATTCTTATTTTTAAACAACTGTGCACAGATATTGAACAAGCAAGCACATATTTCTGCATTTAATACAAAATTGCCACTAAGGCTAATTTTTGTGTTTTCATCCTTTTTACATTGCAGACACACTCCAACCACAAGTGCCCATTTTAGAGTACACTGTACAGTATAGAAACTGTACACAAAGTCTTTATTGTCTTGTTTTTTCCAATTTCCCCAAAGGCACTTTAGATGACCCAAACTCCTGCTCGGCTCTGGATCTGAAAAAGAAAAAACAAGCCGCGTCTTTTTTCCATTTCCTATTCTTCTGTTTGAGATCCAGACTCTACTTAAACAGTCCTCTCATCGGGCTTCAGTAGAACTCAATCAGATACTCCGGGTAAATCTGATTGCTGTCAAAAATGACATAAATCTTTGGATTGGCCATATCGTCCACACAACTGTCATAAAAGTTGGTGAAGCTGGCGTCCTTAGACGGTGGTCTGCAGTACATAGGATGTCCGACTGTGTACTCTCCGACAAGCACTCGGGCCAGGAACATGGTCTTGTAGGGCGGCTCGCTAGCAAATATTGGCGGGGCGAGTCCGTGTCTCTGCAGGGTGGTGTTGTGCTTCCCTGTGGTGTGACAGAATTTACTGGAATATTTCGCATCCCGGGCGAAGTAGCTCCCTGAGTGGAAGGAAAATGAAATGTTAAAATCAGACATAAAAAAAAAGGTGCTGAATTGTTTCATGATGTTGCATCACAACACATCACAACACAGAGGGCTCTACCTTTGCCATAGACATCTCCATGGCTTCCTGTCAGCCGCCAGTCAAAGTTAAATGTACATATAGCTTGTATGTTGCTGTGTCCTGTGCCATGAAACAGCATTCGCTCCTCAATATCCAATGTGCGCTTCACTTTTCGCAACTGTGTTTTCTTCCTTAGGGGAGAACCAATGAATGACAACAAAGAGTACTGATCATCACTTTGTCCCTCCGTGCGGTTTACAGTTGTTGCATCAAAATCGACTAAATGCTCTAAATCGTATTTCGCTGTTGATTTGCTTTGACAGAAGAAAAGCTTCGTCTACAGTGGGAGCTCACAGCAAAATCCTGTTTACACAAACTAGCATTTTTTTACATTGTGCCATCCCAATTGTCTACCTGCAGAAGAATTCCCATAAGTCCAGGTTCTGAATTCTCTGGATGGATTTGATTGGATGATCCATCGTCCTTTCATACAGTCTGGCGACTTCTTTAAATTCATAGGTGTCTCTTCCAAGCTGGATGAGCTGTAGAAACACATTTACACATGGGTAAAATTATATACGGGATGGTGAGTTACACCGGTGTTTTCTCAGTTGGGGGTACTTTGGAGTCTCTCTGTGTCTGTGTGTGTGTGTGTGTGTGTGTGTGTGTGTATCTCTGCAGGGCGTGGCAACTGCACCTGGCGAAACCTCACGCCTGCAACTCATCTCATCCTCATCAGCCTCAGTATAAGAACCCAAGCTTCACCTCCACCCTTCACCAGATGATTTAGTCTTCTCCTGTGCTAGTCACAGTCAGCCGCTCCGAACTGTTTTTGGTTTGAGTATTTTGCCAAGTGTGATCAGTTAGGTTTCCTAATGTGACTTTGTCCTTGTGTTAAAGATTTCACCAGTGTCTCGTGCCTGCGCTCATCTACATAAAATCTCAGAGAGGACTCAGTCAGAAGAAACTCCTCTGTCTGCTCATGCGGCGTTCCTTTGTATGCAGAACTCTGGGAAAAAGCAACCTCTGACTTGGAAAAGTGCAATGGAAGGACCGTTCAAGTCGGGATTCCAAATTCTGGCAAGATACATGGAGACCGAGTCGGTCGAATTGATATCACAGCATTATGCAGCACACATGGTAAATGGTAAGCAGAATCACCTGTCAGTTTCTACTTTCGTGTAGTGTTTGTGTTGTAGAAAGCTTTGTAGTGGCATTTCCACTCAGTTGATTTGTGTCTGATAGAAGTCTGTGCGCGCATGTAGTAGCCTCCTAACCACGTCTCTGTTAGCTACCTACATCGATGAATCTGCATGTAGCCTACTGTAAGATCTAAAAATCGGCAACATTTTTTCTATGGGAGGTGGGGTGTCTGCGAATAATGTTGCTGACAGACTGCATGCTTCTGATGCTCAAAGGTTACACATAAGTTTCCTGATGCTGATCCCGACACAGTACATGCAAATACAGTGTGCCAAAAATACCAGCATGTTTTATTCATCTGGCTGGATTTTGCAGTATGCAAAGCAGCCAGCATGTTTTTCTGGCTAATTCTGACCCACAATCCTTTGCGCAGCAAAAGATAACATCACACTGACTGAGCGACATAGAGGACAGTTTGACAGCTAACAACATAACAATGAAAATAACAATGATGAAGTAATGCATATGTCATTTCACTGTGGGGGATATCAGATGTTAGAATCTGTGTTGTTTGCGGTGAATAACTTCAAAGTTAAAACTAAATACATTGTATGTGTGTCTCATGTAATAGCAGAGCTCTGCGGGCTGACCTCTGGCTCTGGAATTTTGTTTTATTGCCATAATAATGGACATATGGGCAAGAGGGTCAAAGTTCAGGGCGCTATTTTGCGAAGTAAAATATCCTGATTGTGTGCAAATATATATATATACATATATACATACTTTGTAAGGGCAGCTGCAGAACCTACTTAAAGTAAAGAAGTGTGTAATTCAGACCACACTATGTTTTTTTTCTGCTATTTCAAATATAATTTGGACACATTCGTGTTATTTTATGACTGACAAATAAAGAATCAGACGCTTTTTGGGGCTTGATGCTAACCCTAACTGAAAATGTGTGTATGTGTGAGCCAAATTAAGTAATAAAGTGCACGGTAACGTGTTATTTTAATCACCTGATACGGCTCATCTGTATTGATTCTCTCCCAATGACACGGCACAGGCAAGGCGAGATTATCACAAATAAACCTGATGGAATGAATGAAAGAAACAGTAATTACATTGTTACAACATTCATTTTAAGCATAGTCTCCTTCCCCCTCAAACCTCTTCCTGCTCCAGTATATTTCCTTTGTTAGATGAACTGAAGACAAAAACAAGTTATCTGGATGTCCCCAAATCTTACCTAAAGCCAGTTGCAGAGTGGAGGGAGCGTTTGATTGGCCGCTGCTTCCCTGTCGTTACATTTATCTGACGCATCACTGGTGAGGAATTTAACAAACATTAGAGCCGCTGGAACTCGTGCACAATTTCTTCAACAGCATTAAATCAGACACCAAGTTTTTGCCGGAATTCTTGACTACTTTTCTTTCATAATCCTGCAGTCTGAATTTTTCGCAGCCTGATGAAGAAGCGTTTGTGTAACTTTAACTAACTCGTCATAATACCTGAGAAGTCCAGTCTGTACGTGTACTTGGCCGTGTAGAACTCCATGACACCTCGCTGGTTTCTGTTGTAGCACTGCTCAATCTGTGCACTCGTAACAGAGCACGCTGCACTGGGATCAATCTGACGGAAAATTGAGAAATATAAATTAGTCTAATGGAGAGCTGAAACATTTAGTTGATTAATCATTTAGTCGATCAACAAAATGTTTAAGGGCTTCTATGCTTGATTGTTGGTTACTGTTGTAACACGCTCGCCAGTGAGAGTGAAAGTAAAAGTAAAGCCCTGACCTCACCTAAACATTTCTGTTTTGACATCCCAGACTCAAAATAAGAGGAAAATAAGAAAATAAAGACAGATCTGCAGAAAAATGCACTGCCACACACTAAAAGTGGGATGTAAAAATACTTTGTCAGAGCACTTAATTATTTTTTTGGGAGTATCTGTACTGTGAGCATTTACATTTCTGTAAACTTTCACTTTTACTCCACTACATTTCCCCTAAGCATCTTAGATACTTACTACAAAATAGGGAAAGGAAGGAAAGAAAGGGAGGAAAATTTTGTTCTTTAAAAAAAAAAAAGTTTTTCTTAAGTGTAATTTATGCTTCATTAAGAAGTGGTGTACATGTTCAGATGAAATAATTTCAAACTTCTGACAGCTTGTTTTTGTATTAACAGCATTCCTTTGTACTTTTACCTTCAATACATTACCCTCTGAAACCTGAGCAAACTGACTTGATTTCTCTCAAAAACATGAAAAGAGGCCAGTAAGCAAATATACAAGAAATGGCTCAAAAACAGGCAAGAAATTAGTAAATAGATACAAGAAAATTACCTGAAATTAGCAAAATAAATAAATATAACACATATATATATATAAATATACTGATTAAATGTATAATTATAAATAACGTTTTCCTGATTTTTCCTTAGTTATTCCATAATTTTCTAATGATTCTCTCAATTTTTTTAATTGCTAATTTTTTACGTCATTTTCTTGACAACTTTTACTTACACCTACGCGCAGTAAATATCAGATACTTAAAGACTTTCCCTCAGATAATGTTCTTAGAATGGACTTCCACCAAAGTCATTTTCTTTTCAAATATCTGTACTTTTATTCAAGTATGGCTTCCATTCACCACTATTTAATTACATTTAATCCCCAACACGGCTTAATGGCTATGCAGAAGTAAAGGCTGAATGTAATAATTTCTAATAACTTGCCACTGATTGCCATTTTTCATGCCATCCAAAGACTGCACTATTGACTCTATGACACTGCACTGAGTGATGCTGACATTAAAACCTGCAGACTCTCTGCTGCGCACAATTAGAGACCGAGGGAGGGGCGATAGGCGGGGAAAACAGTTTAAGGGCGGGAAAAAAGTGTCCGTGTCATGTCATCTACCTCAAACATATGCCACACTCCACACTCAGCCAGGTAAAAACCAGCACCAGTTGGGCTCTGATGGTGTCCATCTCCTCCATCTCAGTGGACTCCTCCTCTGACGATCTGATGGCTAACATGGCTAAATCTGAAATATTAATCAGGGAAAAGACGCGAAAACACTCAGGCAATTAGTAACTAAAACTTAAGAAGGTACGAGTGGGAGCAAGATGGTGTTTTGTTCCCGTGACAAACGCCAGGATGATGTTTATGCGTCATGATCGTGAGGATATTTCATGCCTTTAACAATTTCAAATAATAGCAGGAAGCTGCCACATCGAGCTAGCTGTCATTAGCGGCTGCCGCACCCGACTCTTCTCAACTCAACGTGGTGTCTTACCGGTTTCCAGCCTGCCTCTAACTGGGTCCTTATCTGGATGTGAGTCCTTCGTGCATTACGGATCACAAAAAATCCCAGTATCCGAATAAGAACGGGTGACTGACGTTACAAAACATTTCGTCTCCCTTTGCCTTGTTTACTTTTATTTCCTGGTTGGTTCGGCACGCACAGAACGTCAATGCGTCAATGTGATGTAACTCCTCCCTCCTGCGTGGAGCACTGACGCCCTCAGTTTGTCATGAAAGGTACTAAAATGGCTTAATCGAGACTAAATTATACACAGATAAATACAGGGAGTATAGAAATATTATGCAGGAACCTGGAAAATGAAAGATTAAATGAGGGTTTAACATGTTTTGAGCTTGCAACTTAAGCAAGTTTATTTGAGGATGTGAATGTGAAGCATGGAAAATGGCATATGTTTAAATAAATAAATGGATAAATGTAGAAAATAGAAACAGTCAAAAAACAAACAAAACAAAAAACTGCAATTTTAATCAATATAAAGACTAAAATCATGCTGAAATCAATAGCCCATGAAAATAAACAAACAAACTCATCACTAAATAATTAAATGTAGAGGTTAGGATCTCCTTCCTCACTGAGAAATAGACACAGAAATGCAAAAATAAATTAATCTACCTGAAAAAAATGTTCAAATGGAAGATATTGATGTTTTTCTGTCCTGTTTAATCATAAACATATACTCATTAGTTTTTAAATTAATATTATTATAATTAAATATTTTAATTCAATATTTGTAATTATTTACTTATGTCTTTTTTCTTTCTTTTTTTGTGTGTTTGTGTGGTGTCCATAGGGACACACCCCTCTATAGGATAGAGCTTTTCTTCAGACTTCTCTTCGTTACATGGGGTGTTCATTAATGGGGCAACTGCACGCTCACGGGTGAGTAACATACATTCCCATCCCTTTTTGAGAAGCCAGAAATATATAATTACCCTGTAATGTGCAGCAGTGCTTTTTCTTATGGTAATTTTTGCAAATCCCCAGCACAAGTTTGTCGATGAATGTCTTTGAAGTCATTTGCTTGGGCTGTGGGCCAGTATCCTTCTTCCCTGTGTGCCAATAAATAAATAAATAAATTTGCAGTTAATGGCATTTGGGGAGTTTAAATGTTTTATGAAAAGATTTTTTTCATTATTTGACTAAACCAGAGGTGGAAAGTTTAAGTGTGAGCTATTAGGATGAAAATGACATTTATTAAATTGTTAAGACTTAAGTTATATGTGCAAACATGGAGGAGAGCTGAAAAAAACAAGGAAGAAACAAGGAAGAAGTCACTGTGTCCCTCTTACACAATGACAGCCTTTGTATCTGCCAGTAACAGCGACTGAAGTAAAGGAGAGTAGGTTGTCACTCCTCTCCCTTCCCCTCCCCCTGCTGCTCTTTCTCTATTTACGTCCTGCTTTTGATGATTCACAGCAAAGATTGTAGGGGTCAAATGTAATCACCAGAGGGTGAACCCTCAATCAGGGTAGTGTCTTGTCCACTTTGCTTCTGTGGTCATATACTGTACATGCATTCATATGGTTGCATGAACATTCCTGTGAGTGGTGGACTGATCTTTGCTTCTGCAGCGTTTCTTTTCTAGTCTTTGTCTGTTTGTACGGACTCCTGTGTTGCTCGTTCGGATGCATTATGTAATTCAATGGACGTGTCTGATCGTCTCTCTTTTTTCCTTTATGAGTTAGAAGACAAAATGTGGCCGCATACATAAGAAACGTCTGCTCATACAGCTCTGGCACACTGTGGGAATCTTGCATGTCATCAGGAGAGGAAAGCAAAGGGAACATCTGCAAGAACATTATGTGGTGTGGGTGTGGAGAGCAGGTGAAAAGCAATTATGGGCCAGAGTTATGCAATGCCAGATGCTCTTAAAAATGATACACTTTCAATAAGTCTTACTCTAACATACTCCAGCTTGAACTGCAGAGGAAGCTGTAGCTGAGTTCTGGCCTGCATCTCTTTAATGAATATCTGTGAATGTGTTAGTCTTCATGTGAATCTGTATCCAGAGCAGCCAAGAGGAATTCTAGACAATACAAGCATGCCTCTAAAGACACAACAGCTATGTCTTTGTATAGAGTCAGATGTGAAGATTCTCTGCCTCAAACTGAGGTGAACATTTCTTACCCCCGAGACTGGCAACGACTAACACACACGGTGGGGCCAGAGTAAGGGCCTGTGCATTGCTCTGGAATTTGGCCAGCTCTAACTTTCACAAGGGGAGACTCGCAGTGCTTTTGTGGCTCTAATGCTACCCAGATGCTGTCAGTGAGGGCCCCAAAGCTGTGAACAAAACAACTATCTAGTAAAGATTAAATTACTATGTCAATATGGACCTCAAAACTGAAGTCACGCTGCCTCTTTGCGTGTCATTTGTTGTGGTTAAGCATGTATATTAGTGCTTGGGAGTTGCTGTGTGTGTGGGTGTAAAACTGTAAGTGCAATTTGACTGGTTTGTGGAGCCATACAACGCCAAAATGAAAACTGTAGTTCTGCTCATATTTCAGGGAGGGGCATACCTCTATGCTTTGATTGACAACTTCAGTACCTATTTCATCAGCGTCCTTTTAATGGTCATTTTTTGAGACCCATTTGGCCACCAAAAGGAACTTATTTCTAATTTCTAGATATCTATAAGCTCTTATTCCAACATAATTTCCTTTTCATCAGTGTCATAAACATTTTGTATCTGTCTATTTCTGTACGCAGGAAACCAGTTTCTGTTAAAAACTTTGAGATTCACTCTAATTTTTTTTGTCCTGAGTTAAATTAAAAGAGTCACACCAACAAAAGACAAAAGGACAGAAAAAATAGGTGTCCACTTTACTGTGCTTGCCCCTGTGTGCACTTTCACTTTTATTTTGGGTCGTCCTAAAATACAACTTTTCGGGCTCTGGAGCTTTGGCAGTGAATATTCTAGGCAAATATTCTAGGTTTTTAACTTTTTTTTTTTCTTATCATGGATATAATATAGAACCACGTAAATGCTCATAATTATAGGCTTTAAATCAGAGACAATACCTGACAAAGCTGTGTGATACAGAGGTTCAGAAAAAAACATACCAGCTCCAACAAATTAAAAGATTTTATTATTGATAAGAATCAGTGTTTCTGTTAAAACAGGTTAGATGCATCACTGGAGGACCGGGCATGGACCGTTTCTATGACAACATTGTCGATATGATCGCATACAAACCATTTCCCTGGATGAAGTACTGCTGGTTGTTCATCACGCCACTCATCTGTTTGGTGAGATGCACCATGCATCACAACTTTCTTACTTGGTTCATCTACTTTAATGTCTTTCTCCTCTCATGTTTTCATTATTTTCATGTTTGTATTTCTTCAGAACACAGATCTTTTACTGCCTCTTATCTTTGCTTGTTCCTGTTCGACTCTCTATCTTTGCTGAGCGTTTATTTCACGTGCCAAATTAGTAGTTGCGTAGTAGTTGTAACAAGTTCAATATAATGTACTTTTTCTTCTGTTCACCTATGTTCTGGTAGAGGTTTGCAGAAGTATCTTATTAATGAGCAGTTTGCTACACTAATACTGTGGGCAGACTGTTCTCATGCATTGTTCATTTGTATAACTACACAAATGAATGCACCAAAAATTGTAATAAAACAAACATGATCAGCAATACAATATTGTATAGTACATCATCACCATGTTTCTTTTCCTAAACCTAACTCACGAAATTTTATTAGCCAAAACTTAACCTACATAACATGAAGTACATAATGTGACAATGCCCAACCGGGTTTTCTTTTAACCTTATCTAACATGCGTACATGCTTTTTCAGCACGGTAATATGATGGGCGGATGTAGTTCAATAGAAAGAAAAGTCTCTACACGACTGGGTCACTACTCGGTCATAATTTCTGCAGAGACACATCACTGTTGAGTGATTTGAGTACCACAAGCCAAGTGCCATCTTGTTCCATAATACACGAGTGAACGCAAAAATCTCTATGGCCAAATATCTGCAACCCTTGACAACTCACACCAAAACAATCCTGACTGATAAGTAACACTACAAGTAAGAGAAAAAATATGTATATCTGATTTGGGGCAATTAAATGTGAACAAAAAATGCAGACAGAAATGTTGAGAAGTTGTCCCCATCACCCATTTGGCTGTACTTCCAAATTTAAGGAAAATGGCATTGGGGATGGCCTGTAGTTGTGAAATGAACATTTAGTTCACAGGCAACAGCTCTGGAGGACATTGCTGCCGTCAGCATGCTAATGGCACGCTGACTGAAAACTTGTGACATCTGTGGCATTCCCTGTGTTTCATTAGTATTTCAACTTCCCCTTCAGGTCTCCACAGGCCTTGGTAATCCCTGCCCACTCCCCTCAATTTCTAAGGCAACTATCTGCTAACAGATGAGTGAATCAATACATATGTAAGTCTACTTATACAAACCCATTATATATATATACAATTACTTTCAACTTTCAAATGCATAAAGAAAAGTCCTGGATCTTTTTTTTTTTTTTTGAAAAATGTTAGCAAAAACAAGTGTTGTGTTCACATTTTTGTTGGTAAAGGAAATCCAAAGTTAAAAAGTATATTCCCTGAAAGTCTGTGGCTATAAGGCCAAAGAGAAACTAAAGGTAGCTTTATTTGTGTAGCACATTTCATACAACAGGGCAAGTCAAAGTGCACCAACTGTATTTTTATGTATTTTGTATCATTACCATTCCTTAAGTCTACAGGTTTAACCAGCTGCTCCCTGAAAATGTAATCAGGGAGATTCAGCTCACCTGGACTCACCTCCTCTCTATGTGAGCTAAAAGCACTTCTTTACTTTGTTGGGTTTCAACCAAAGTGAAAAGAAGAAGTTTAGGACATGTGCGCCCATATTTGTGCAGTTTTGTTTTTTTAATGGAAGTTTTGGGTATACCCAGCCATGTTTATAGCTTCCATGCTACATCATTTTCAAAGAGAGTTCAGGACATATGCAGCTGTGCAATAAAAGTAAAAAATCTATTAATAAAAATTTAGACCATGCTCTTGCTACACTAATGAGGCATGATAAGTTCGCATTGTGGTGGGAGAGCATCCATGAGGAAAAGTGCATTCCTTTATGAATGGAGCTGTGTGTGCGTGTGTGTGTGTGTGTGTGTGTGTGCGTGTGTGCATTAGGACACGCCTATCTTTTCTTTAAACTTCGCTCAGTCAGTCAGGGGAGAACAACAGCGCGTATACGGGTGAGTAAAACTCCCTTTTTAAGGAGCTATAAATATTCAGTTTCCTCGTGTTCTGCAGTTATTTATATTAGGGATAGTTTTTGAAATCATCAGCACAAGTTTGTTCGAGTAATTTCTTTGCAGTCATTAGAGTTAATGGCATTTGAGTGAACGGTTCTGTCAGGCCGTTTATTTGGCGTTGACGTAACCAAAGGACAGAAGTTTTAATGCGTGAGTTATTAGGATAAATATGAGGCGATATAGAAACTGAATTGTTGAGACCACTGCTCTATATCGTGGGAACGACAGTTGTAGAGATGTAGACATGGTTTGCATTACAGTCCGCTTGTTTTTAATGTGTGTGCGCATGACAGACGGAAAGACCATGACTGAAGAAACAGCTCCTGCTGGAGGCTCGGGGCCAGAGACGGGTCATTCAAATGAAGGGACTCTGCCGAGGGGGAAATGGGCCAACAAGAGGGAGTTCATGCTCGCCATGGCTGGACTGGTCGTTGGCCTCGGGAGTTTTGTTCGTTTTCCTTATCTGTGCTTTAAGAATGGAGGAGGTCAGAGACTGTTTTGTTTATTATGGTGAATGCTCATGTTTACTAAAAGCATTGCAAATGCAGAGTGAAAATATGTACACATATGTATTTGCAAGCATGCACGCACATGCATGTGTATGAGCATGGTAAAATTAATAATAAAAAAAGAGTGATGGAAAAACAGACTGATCATGAAGGAGGTGACACCAAAAGCCGCCTGTCACTAAAAAACAAATCATGGAGCAGTTTTATTTGTAATCTTAATGGCAAACTGGATTCATTTCAGGAAGGGTTTCCATTGTTGTCCTCATAGTTTGAATACAAAACAATATATATTATTATCCACCAGGGTGGAAATTTGTCTCCAGCCCACCAGACAGAGAAGACAATACATTTAAAAACAGTTATCAAAGCTAACAAATAAGCAGGTCATTAGAAACGTTAGACATATTAAATCAGGAGCTTTCTGTAAAAAGCTGGCTCAAAGCTTTTTGTGGCTTGCCAACCATTTTACTTTGATGCCATCGACACATCAACAATGAGGTTAATTCTTTACAGATTCTATTCTCCGAAATAAAGCTGTTGTCTTGCTTTGTTTTGTTTTCGTTTTTTTCCTAAGTAACATGGAAAAATATTAAATCCAACCATGAGCTCCTCCATTAAAAGAAATTCCTTTCATTCCACTTAACTAGTCACATGATCAGCCTTTAAAGCTAGGGTAGGCAGTTTTATTTTGGTGCCACTGTGCATAAATCACATAACAAACATACTTTAATTCAAGTGGACCGAGACAAAACTATACTTTTGCACCTCCTCTTGGCTTTTTTTTTCAGGCTCTACAAAATCTTGTCAGTGACGGGAAATGCTGGCCATTCACAGGGCATTCAAAGAGATAGAGTGTTCCTGTTGGCTGGTTTCCTCTGTTGTGCTTCTGTATATGTCCAAGGAAGGTGGAAAGAAGAAAAGTCACAGCCTGCACAACCTTATTGGTTGATTGCCCAGCAGCTGCAGGCCAAATTTTAACTGCGCATGTGATGTACCTCAGTTGTGTGATGTTGTTTGAGACAGTGACTTCTCCTCTTTCCATCCTCCTTTACATCCCCATAGACTTAAAGCTGTGGGTGGGACAGAGAGGGGACAGCTTCAGGAGGGGGATGTATTTATAAATTCTTCAGGTTTTTTTTTTCCACTTTTTCCTGATTTCTGCCTGCCTCAACTTTAATATGCACAGATTTTATGTGTTAATATGTGTTTTTCTGTCACGTCATTGCCAATATTAGAGGAACCCTGACTTTACATCCAAAACAAGTGACTCTTGTTCACTGGTGTATGTTTGCAGTTGTCTTCTTCATCCCTCACTTTGTGTGCCTCTTCTTCTGTGGCTTCCCTGTGTTCTTCCTGGAGACGGCACTGGGCCAGTACACCAGTGAGAGCGCTGTGACGGCCTGGAGGAAGATATGTCCCATGTTCCAGGGTAAAAACAAAGCTCAGACAGATTTTTGTAATTGCTCAAGTTGACATGCAGGAAATGAGTATATTTCATTTTGCTTTCTTCGGTGTGTCTTAATTTGTCAGTGTTTGTATCCAGACCCCCAAAACAAAATGACCACATTTGCCTATTCCAAATACTGTAAACTTGTAAAGGTGTTTTAGCTCAAAAGCTACTTTTAAATTTTATACAGCAAATGTTTCAACCCTCAATGTAAGCTGCTTGGTGCAATCTGCTGTTGAGCTTCACTTCCCAAGTATCTAAATTTTAAACCAGAAAGGCTGCTCTAAAATAAAGACAGGACATACATCAAAGACAAATACGTTTTGTTGATTATGACACGATACAGAGAGAGAAACAGAATGTTGAGCTCATGTCATCAGGATGGTTTTATGAGGCTGATGCATCCCCCTAATGCTTAAACGAAACCTTCACTCTTGTGTGCTACAGTGGTGAGAGACGGGTAACCTGTTACTTTTGGAAGAAGTTAACTGTGTGAAAACTCACTGTGTCCTGCAGGGGTGGGGATTGCATCCCAAGTGATGCTGGCTTATGTGAACATGTACCACATCGTTTTGTACGCCTGGGTCATCTGCTATGTGTATTACTCCTTTCAAAGCCCGTTGCCCTGGACTACATGTGACAACTCGTGGAACACCCGTGAGCTATACTTTACTACAAATCAACACCACCTTGTTGAAACACATATGTGCTTGATTTTCTGTGTGTGTATTGCTTTTTCTTATGGTATTAAGAGGAAACACTCTCCCTTACATTTAACACTTGGAAGCATTCAACTTCATCCATCTTTCCTCAACCTCTTAGCCTCTTGCCATGTTCAGTCTCATTTGGTCAACTGGTCAGCCCCACCCATATTTGACTCACCTGACTACGACTTCAGTTACGAGTAAGTTGCATTTTTATTGTCAGTTGATACTGTATGAAATACCACAATTTATTTTCTTAATGAGATACATGAAAAAGTAACGAGAACTGTGAGATTAGTCTTGGCTTGAGTAGATGTAGCACCTTTGTCACAGCCATGCTTCATGTGTTCAGAGCAGGAAGTCCTAACATCTGTTTCTGTCATAAAGACTAGCACTATTAATTGTTTTCTTGGGACAGTTTGAACATTAAATGTAGACCTAATACATTTTAATGACTTACCAAGCCTAGTTTTAAGGTGGTAGGGTGTCAAATGGTTTAAAAAATGCTACAGGGAACAGCTATAGATTCTTTTGTAATTACTATCACTATTGTATTACTATCGTTCTAAATACTCTGTTTCTGCTAGATGAGCAGGCGGTTTGTCTGTTAACATGGAGGCAAGTAGGTTATGTGTGCCGGTGATGGAGAGGATCAGAACCCCTTCCCTTTGTTCAGGCATCCTTAATGTTGTGGCGGTGCGTGGGAAAGTGGAGGAAGTGCGCTAAAAACTCAATCACGAGTGGACTAGGAGATATTGGTTGAGGCCAAACAGAGTGTTGTGTGATTTCTATGACATGTTGACCTGTGTTTAAGAGAATTTCGCGCATGAAACACATGAACATGCCTCCCAGCTGCAGAAAAATGGAGCCCAATAATTGCAGTAAATTGCACTTTGCTATCACTTGTTGTTTATTCAGCATTACAGGGAATCCCCAGAAATGCTGACCAGTCAGACCAGAAAAATGTATTTCATTTTACCTCACTTAACTTATTTGCTTGCTTGTTTTTTAATTATATTTGCAGGGGAGAAATTAACCACAGAAGTCCAGAAGAAGAGTTCTTTCAGTGAGAAACGTGCACACTCACACACTTATCCTTCAAAATACAAACAAAAATTCTTTGATAATAATAAGTAATATCTGCATAAATCTGTGTCGTAATCCAGTCTGGTAGATACCAGATGCATAGGAACTGGTACCGTGCAGGCACTGGATTTTGGGACCCAACAATGAGCTGACTAGTCTTTGGTGGTCAGAAATCACAGTGACCTTGCATTCGTCTCATTCTTGTGAAAGTGATATTTCAAGTACACTTTGGGGGAATTTATTCAAATTTGACACAAATATTCACTTGGTCTCATTGATGATCAGTTTAGAATTTGGTATATAAATGTCTCCTTTTTTTATGAAATAATTGAAGATTGCCTGACAGTAGTTTCCTCAAATTTGGCATAACATGGACTCAAGAATGGGCTGATTAGAATCTGGAGGTCGAATTCAAAGGTCAAAGGTCAAGGTCACAGTGTCTTCATATGACATGTTTTTGGCCAAAACTCAAGAACCACATTAAAACTATGCTAATTGTGTAGATATTCTGTATTTGAAATATCATGTTTTCATACATGGATGTAAAGTGTAAGTGCAATTGACATACAACTGCGTGGTGGTATATCTAGTTTTCACAAAAAACACAAGAAAGACACAAAGTGTGTTGTATACATTGCACATCTGTACATCTATTCTGGATGTTGTTAGCAGAGGATGCAGTTGTATTAATGTGTGTATGTGTCTGATATGTTCCCTACAGGAACAAAGTATTAAGGCTGTCATCCGACTTCATCGCAAACCTGGGGACGGTACACTTGGACTTAGCTGTGTGTCTCCTGCTTGCCTGGATTTTGTGTTACTTCTGCATCTTTTTAGGAATCAAATCTGCAGGAAAGGTGAGTAGTACCTTTTCCTGATGTAGAAAGTACTGTCCTTCATATTAGATAAACTGTCAAACTAAATTGTCAGTGTTGTGATTTCTGCCTGTTCCCCTGCACCTCTACCAAAAAAAACATCCCCTTATAACAGATTAATGTAACAAGTTAGTGTTTGAATGTACTTACGAATTTGTGATCTTCCTTTTTGTTTGCATTTTTGTGTTTTTAGGTAGTGTACGTCACTTCTACATTACCCTACCTGATGCTGTTCATCCTCTTTATCCGTGGAGTGACACTCCCAGGAGCTGGAGAAGGACTGAGATATTACCTCTACCCTGACTTCTACATGCTCGCACAACCGTCTGTAAGAACTCAACTGTTCTTTACAACGAGCCTCATTCACCAATCTTTCTCAAGAAAAAAAAATCTAAAAACTCATGAAAAATACAGAACTATAATAACTCTTACATTTTACCTTTTTGAGGCTTGGCGTGACGCAGTGTTTGATGTGCTCTTTTCCATCTACTCATGTCTGGGAGTACTGACCGCTCTGGGGAGCTACAACAAATACAACAACAACTGCTACAGGTCAGCGTCCTCACACACAGCATATAATCATACGTGCAGTTTAACAATCGTGCTCCTTGACAGTGCAGACGTTTGGGTATCTTGTAGGGATTGCTTGCTACTGTGCTGCCTGAGCACTGGCACCAGTATCTTTGCTGGTTTGGCTGTGTTCTCAACACTGGGATTTATGGCTGCTGAAATGGGCGTGGATTTAGCTGAAGTTGCATCAAGCGGTGAGTTCGTTCCTCTCTTTTCAGCATCTAATCTTTCATTTGACTGTTTTCAAATGTCATCTGTGAAATATCTGAAAACAGATATTGTATTTCTTTTGTATGCATCGTTGGACATCAACTTATAATTATTTTCAATATCTATTAATCTGCCAATTATTTTTTTGACATCTTCAGTTCTAGCTTTGTCCGACCAATGATCCAAATATATTCAGTCATATTTAATAAAGCTTGAAATGATTATATTAGAGATGCTAGAAACAGCAAATGTTTTGTCAAACGTTTGAGAAACCCCAGGAGAAAAGGATAAACGTGAGATATCACTCTTTTACATCCCCACTTGGTTACTAACGGTTACACGATAGTTTTTTTGTGTTGTACGTTTTCAGAATTTTTGTGTTTAAATATGCATTTGAGGCTTTATTCTGTTTATTGAAATCTGAACACTGGAAAAAGCCAGACTCAAGCTTCTTGTTGATTTTATGGACGCATCAGAGTCAAAGGTTTTTATGGAGGGAATTAAAATTTAATCTATAATCTAATAACATCTATATTTTTGCTGTAAAGTTTTAATTCAGTTTTTTGCACTTTGTGTTGGCTTTATTTTTCAGCCGCAACGGCTGGCCCGTGGTAAAAACAAGTGGAGATAAAGATTTGTAATTTAAAAATTCATGTTTTTTTTTAGAGGAAAAATGAGAACGCTGCTTTTGAAGATTGCAGAATGCTCTCATGTATTGATCGAAGCATTATGTTCTATTATATTATTATATTCTACAGGTATAGCTCTGATCTTTCACGCCTATCCCAGGGCTCTGTCGATGGTGCCGGGCTCAAACTTCTGGTGTTTGTTCTTCTTCCTCATGATCCTCGTCCTGGGCCTGGATAGTCAGGTACTTTTATGTAATGTAGGTTCCATGTAAACGTGCCTTTCTCTTAAATAAGCTAATTTCTTTCCATCCACGCAGTTTCTGAGTGTGGAGAGCCTGGTCACAGCCATCGCGGATCTGTTCCCACGTCACCTGAGGAAGCCGCGGGCCAGAATGGTACTGGTCCTGGTCACCTGTGTTGTCTTTTTTCTACTGGGGCTGCCATTCATCTCTGGGGTAAGCGGCACAGAGAGAAAGGGATTATTTGATAGAAACATGTAAAATAATTGTAATAATTATAAAAATAGTTTGGCTCTTTTTCAATTTAACTGTCAGATGCAAACATGTAGATGTCCAACCCCAAATCCAAAAAAGTTGGGACACAGTGTAAAATGTGAATAAAAACCAAATACAGTGATTTGCGAATTCTATTCCAGCTATTTTCAACTGAAAAGGTACAATGACTATATTTTATGTTAGTGTACACAGCTCTGCTGCAGGCAAATGTGTGTTTATATATGCTTTTGTGTGTGTGTGTGTGTGTGTGTGTGTGTGTGTGTGTGGCTCAGGCACCCACATTTTGAGAGATCTGTGCAACCAATTGTGGCTTAATGGCTGTCTTGCAGTTGTGTAAAACACAAACACTCCTTCATAAAAAAACACTCCTTCTTTTCCTACATTTTTTTTCTGCTAATCTTTCAGGGAGGGTCACTCCTCTTCCATCTGATGGACTCCATTGGTGTCAGTGGACAGGGCATCCTCTTCATCGTCTGTTTTGAGACCACCATCATCGGCTGGGTGTATGGTAAGTCTTGCCACTGGCCATTATCACTGCACTACATGGTGCTTTTTTTAAATGCACTGCATTCAACAGTGAGCAACTATTGCACTTAAATAACTTTTTTTTTCTGAAGATATCTATCTTTTGAAGTTTTTGCTTATAGAATCACAAAAAGGAACTTGATTATACTCTAGATATTGTTCCGGCAACATTTTTTCACTGTGTCCTCCATCTGTATCATCTTATCTGTAAGAGAGAAGCTTCAGATAAAGTTTGAGATATTCATTTATTTTGACTTTATCCTGAGTTACGTTAAAAGAGCTCAGCTGCCACTCAGCAACTTTCATAGGAGTGAATCTGTATTTGCATTTTCTTTTAATGATCGAAAATTAATTAATTAAACAGTGCAAAGAAAGCTTCAGCATGGGAGGAACTTTTATTTTGCAAAACCTAAGGGAGATATTTTTATTTATTTATTTTTTCACTTAAATTTTCACTTGACTCTTGTATGTGATGTTGAACATTTCAGTTTTGACATTTGCTAAAGGCATTTAAACAAAGTTTTGCGTTGGAGTTTGTTGTATTCCAGATTCTAAATACTGACAAAAAGATTTTAATTTTTTTTGTAAATACATATCGGTTTCAAATATTGGTTATTGGTCTCATTAACTACTAATAATCTGTATTGGTATCAGCCCTGAAAAATCCATATCGCTCAACCCCCTAATTCTTACTATTTCTCCTATCCATGACTTTGCAGGTGCTGACCGTTTCTATGACAACATTGAGGACATGATCGGATACAAACCATTCCCCGTGCTGAAGTACTGCTGGTTGTTCATCACGCCGCTCATCTGTTGGGTGAGATACACCTGCGTCACATCTCTCTTACTTGATTCATCTACTTTTTTTTTTTTTTATTTCCTCTAATGTTTTCATTACAACAGAACACAGATCTTTTGCTGCCCCTTCTTCTGGTCTCTCTATCTTAAAGAGAGACTGCTGCCTTTACCTGACAATAAATGAACCTTTCTTCAACAGTCAGGTTTAACAAAAAAATATGTGTTGCTCAGTGGACAGATGGATGGAAATAACCTGGAATCAGTGAGTCAGACACAGCTGGAGAGCTGAAACGAACTGCAGGGAGTGTGTATTTTTGGAGAAACAGGTCTCAGGAGCATTCAGCGTTTCTTTTTAAAATAACGGGCTGTTGGAAAAATGGGTCCAATTTTTTAGACTAATGAGGTTTTGGAATTTTTGGGCTGCCAAAACAATGACATTACACCTGTTAGCCATATCAAGTGCACAAAGTGACAATATGATGCAGGTTCAAATCTTCCAAAAAAATCTGCCAGTTGTACACTAGCCAGTTGGCTTTGTCCATTTTTTTCCCTACTGTTTGTTTTCTGACAACATATTTTCAGAACTTGTTGCTGCACAGCATTTAAAACACAGAAGAACTGCACTAAACTGTCATTAAAACTAAGTTTAGAGGAAGTTATGTTAAATTATCAAGCGATATAACAAAAATATATCTTGAGACAAAGAACTTTGCAAGTTAAACAATAGTTTGTTATTTGCATGTGCCTGTTAAAGCAATCGAAAATGTTTTAAACCATATAATTTCCTCACTATTTGAGCAATGCGTGAATTAATGCAGAGAATTTCATTTTATTCACTGACTGAGTAACCTACAATCATTCTCTTTTATCTTGCACCACAAAGCACAACACAACACTTGTTTAACAGACAGCTTAGCCCCTAAACTTGAACATTTCTTGTCCCTAGATCGTACTGTCATATAACCTAACAATGACATACACACTCACGGTGTACGGTTATCAGTACAGCATCTGGAGCCACATCTTAGGTGCAGTACTTCTAATGATTCCACTGATGTGCATCCCGGTATTCCTTTTTATCAGACTGTGTAAGGTGGGTAAATTTTAAAGTTGTATTTGGTCATTTGGTTTTCACGATTATACTGTGATTGGCGTTTGACTACGTTTCATAACATTACATTTTTATTACATTTGCCTCCTTATAATCAGAATCCTGAAAACATGACCACACCATCCAGCGATCTGCGTCAGGCTCAGCCCCACAAGCCAATTCTCACACTGTGCAGACGCGTCATCTTCAAGTCGCAGGCGAAGCCAAACAGGCATGTGGACGAAAACGACGAGAAGATGATGATGGGGGAACCCAGCACAGCTTGATGGTTGCTGATGCATAGACCAAATCTGTTAAAACTGGTTTTATGTTAAATCATATACAATTATTTTTATAAACGTTTACATATTTCATAAGTGTTCAGAGACCCCATTATATATTTTTGATATATTTTTTTTTAATGAATAATAATTGAAAAGTTCAATACAATGTACTTTTTTATCCATCTGTAATCCTTTGTACTCTAAGAGGTTTACAGAAGTACTTCATAATAAACCATTTTATTCCCACAATACTGTGGGCAGTCTCTCTTTCAGTGGCACTGGTTTCCAAATGCTGCATTCATCTCATCATCTTGTTGTGCCTTCTTCTGTATCAGCTGCAATACAACTGAAGAAACTGAACTACCAACTCTTTTTTGAATTGTTCTAACTCAATATTTGCATAATAGAAGTGGATGGAAATGCACATTAATTTGCACTGAATTTTTAACGAAATTTCAAAAATCAGAAATGCTTTTGAATTTTCTGATACACATTATTGCTTAAAAGTGGTTTTGAAGTGGTTCGCTCAGTCAGACATGTTTGTTTTGGACAGAAGAAATACAATCTCAGAGAGGAAATGGAAAAATAATAGATGGGAGAGAACAAAGTGTTCAGGACACGTTCAGCTGTGTTTGTAATGATAACCACTCATAATTAAACTCCAATAACATACAATAACAACAACAGAAGCAAACTAAAAGATTACATTTCTTTTGCATAATTTTATTTTGCTCACACATCTTGCTACTTTAATGAGGCGCCCATGAGGAAGAGTACAACCTGTGTGTGTGTGTGTGTGTATGTGTGTGTGTGTATGTGTGTGGTATAGATGAGGACATACCCATGTTTTCTTCAAACTTTGGCCAGTCGGGGTATTTTGGCAGACACTGCGCGTTTACTGGTGAGTTGTATGCATTTAAATTCCTTTTAATAGGCCAGCAATATTTAATTGCCTGATGTTCGGTAGTTATTAATCTTGGGTGACGTTTGTGCAATCCTCAGCACAAGTTTGTTGAGTCATTTCTTTGAAGTCTAATGGCTTTTTGGGAGCTTAAGGGTTTTGTCATGGCTTTTCATTTGGCATCAAATTAACCAATTAGCACATTTAATTTTAATTACATTTAAAATTAAATGTGTGAGCTATTAGGATAAAAATAAGACCCAAAAACAACAAAACAATTGAATTGTAAAGTGGTTTGCATTTACCTCTTACTTTAATTTGTGTGCACATGACAGACGGAGAAACAATGACTGAAGAAACAGATCCTGCTGGAGGCTCGGGGCCAGAGACAGGGGCCTCAGATGAAGGGACTCTACCGAGGGGTAAATGGGCCCATGAAAGAGCATTCATGCTCATCATGGCTGGACTGGTCGTTGGCAATGGGAAATTTTGGTGTTTCCCTTTTCTTTGCTTCAAGAATGGAGGTGAGGGAAAAGTTTTATTATATATTAGTGTTTTTTGCCAGCTGTAATGCAGAATATACGACTACTTATGTTGCATAATAGCGTTTCAAATACAGGCCATAAATATGTGTACTGTATGGTCTGTACTGTATAGTACAACTGTCTCAAACTTAAGTACAGTCAATACTATACAGTACTTTCTTTCCTAAAGTAAACGAGTGCAGATAAATATAGTTTCCCATTATTTTCTCCCCCTTTTCCCTTTTTCTTTGACTTAAATCTTGTTTCTGGTCTCAAGACAGTCTTAACAAGAAAAGCAAACCAAGATCTTTTTTCGAGTGAGATGTTTGCCAAAGAAATCTCCCCCTTAAGTATACAGTAACATCTTTACACAGGAGTGAAAACAGTCTCTCTCCTTGGAGAATTCCTAACACATTTTGAGGGCATATTTACCTTATAACAAGTCAGTATAAATTCCTTTAAGTTGAAACTGAAGTCAGTCATTTACATCTTTGTGAATTTTGGAGTTTTATGTTCACAACAATGGGCAAACTGTATTACATCCCTACATATTATTTAAGTTCTCAACTGAGGAATTCTGGATGCTCTCACATAATGACAACTTCTGTGTCTGCCTGCAACAGCAACGTAAGAGAGGCTCTATGTCTCCCACTAAATAAGACTTCCCCTTCCTCTTTCCCTTACTTCCTCTCAATCTCTGTTCTGCTTTTGACAGTTTTGGGACTGCAGAGGTCAAATGTAATCAACGGAGGTTGAACCCTCAGACAACTGGGGGAGAGCCTCTTCCTGTTCCTCTGCAGGCATGTGGACACACATGAAGATTCCTGCAAGTGGAGGCATATTTTTAGCTTGTCTCTCTGTCCGCTCATCCATCCCATTCTCATGAATGCAATTAATATATCAAACAAAATTACACACAAATTTGTCATAGGATAAAGAGAAAAAGTTCTGACATTTTATTTACAAAAGGTCTACTTCACTGTGACACCATAATATTTCTGGCCATACTGAACATCCCAGCTCAGGAACAGAAGGGGAGACATTTGGTCAGATACTGAAGTGACACTAATCTTGGGTGTCCACCTCGTCCACCTTGTGCTGATTGTATAGATCTTCTGTGCTGCCGAGTGGAAGATGTGTGTGAAGCATCCATGTCTGCAAAAACATGGATGCTTCGCACACGTCTTCCTTGACTGGTCATTCTAGTCGCTGTTAGTAGTTTCTTTTGGAGTCTTTGTAATTTTGACTGGACTCCTTTGTTGCTCATTCGGATGCATCATGCAACTCAATGGACTTGTCTGATCATCTCACTTTTTCCTGTTTGAGTTAGGAGATAAAATGTGGCTGGACATGTAAGGACGTCTGCACATACAGCTCTGAACCACTGTGGGAATCTTAGCGCGTCATCAGGGGAGGAAGCAAAGGGAACAACTGCTAGAACGTTATGTGGCGTGGTGTCGAGAGCAGGTGAAAGTAGTTATGGGTCAGAGTTATGCAATGCCAGATGCTCTCAAAATCAGATCTGCTTTTAATGAGTCTTGCTTTTGCATGCAAATGTTTTTGCTTGAACCACAGAGGAAGCTGTAATCGAGTGCTGGCCCGCATCTGTTTAATGTGTGAATGTGTCTCCTTTTGTTCATATATCATTGTGCGTGTGATTCTGTATCCACAGCAGCCGAGAGGAGTTCTAGATAAAATGCATGCATCTAAAGACACAACAGTTACCTCTTTGTCCAGTGTCAGATATGACAATTCTTTGCCTCAGACTGAGGCGTCCATTTCTGACCTAGCTAAAACCCACCATGGAGCCAGAGTAAGGGCCTGTACATCGCTCTGGAACCCTGCCAGCTCTAACTTTTGCACGGCAAGACTTAATGTTTTTGTGGCTCTAATGCTAACCAGATGCTGTCAGAGTGAGGGCCCATAGACAGACATGCATGTCAATTTACCCGCCTACACTCACAAACCTGAACAGACACAAACACATATGTTTTTGAACACTCACTGAAGTAATGTGATACAGAAAGAAAAAGAGGGAGATGCAAATTCTGTATATAATCTTCCTGTCAGCCATTGGTGTCGTGGAGGGTATATGCTGGTATAAGGGTATATCATTTTTATTATTTATTATATTTCTGGCTGCTTTTAGTATACCTACCTTCTAGCAAAAAAGTCATCAAATATATAGAGCCACTTTCCCACTGGATAAAAAAACCTCCAGCTTTGATCAGCTTTGATCAGCAGTGAGGGAAATACGACACCCAGGTGGACGTGCTAAATTTAGACCCTTTGCCGGCACAATGTAATGACAAAATACAAACGCAAAATACACTCCGTCACCTTCCAAGCAATGATCATGCATTGTGAAAAAAACAACTTGCCCAGTCTTTTAACAATCATTTTTACAATCATGTGCTTTTTGACAGTTGAGACTTTTGTTTTTGTATGTTTTAGGGGTTGCTTGCTACTCTGTTGCCTGAGCACTTGCACCAGTACCTTTGCTGGTTTTGCTGTGTTTTCAGTGGTGGGATTCCTGGTTGCTGAAATGGGCATGAACTTACACCCTGGATCTGGTGGTGAGTCCATCCCTCCCTTTACAGCATCTGCACCTTTCATTTGAGTGCTTTCAAGCGTCTGTTTTGAAATATCTCAAAAAAAGTTGCTGTATTTATTTTGCATTAATTCACTGCATGAGTATATTTAATATCAATTAATCTGCCTTTTTTTTTTTTTTTTTTACATCTTGTCTTGCTTTTACCAACCAACAATCCAGAGATATTCAGTCACATTTAACAAAGCTTCAGATCATCATATTTGAGATCCTGCAAACAGCAAATGTTTGACATTTGTGCTTAACCTTTTTTTTTTTTTTTTTTTAGAAATTGTACAATCATCAAAACAGTTGCCCATTATTTTATATCAATCGATTCTGTGTATCGTTGCAGCTCTAATGCATTGTGGCTTTAATTCTAACAGCGGCAGCAATGACTAACATTGTCCACAAGATGGCATCTTTTGTTCACACACAGTTAAAAGATTTCTTATGGCCGGTGGTAATTAGACGTACTCAAGTCCAATTTCTCCAAGTCCCTACCCTCTTCTACATTTTTTCTAGACATATTTTATCGTCATAATTTGTTGTTGCTTTCTTCTAGTTAGATTTTTTATCAATTGGAGTTGTTTAAATACATATTAAACCCAAGAATAAAGGGTAATCATGAGATATCACCACTGAACATCCCCAGTTGGTTACTTATGGTTACACAACAGTTTTTTGTGTTATACAGTCAGAGGATGTATGTTCAAATATGCATTTAAAGCAATGTTTTATTTTTTAAAAGATGAACATTGGATTAAGCCGGGTTCAAAATTCTTGTTTGATTTTGTTGACACATCAGGGTCAAAGGTTTTAAGAAGGGAATTTTGGATATTTTCTGTCATCACTCATTAAATTAGAAAATAGTATCAACAGCCATGAAAAATAAATTTGGATATTCCATATTTTTGCTGAAAAGTTGGGTATTTTAACATGAAGGTCTATGGGGATTCATTCGCTTCTGAAGCCAGCCTCAAGTGATCATTAGGGGAACTGCAGTTTTTGGCTTCATTTTTCAGCTGGGGGTTGCCGCTTGGTAAAAACCTACTGAAATGGAGATAAAGATATGTATTGTGAAAATCCATGTATTTTTAGACAACAGAAGTGTGAAAAGGTTTAAATTTTAACCAACAAATATAACCATGAAACTTCCGCAGTAGACAACTTAAATCAAGAAAAATAATATTTGACTGTATAAGGAGGAATTATCTAATTAAATATTCTCCTTTTGCATACATTTCCTGAAGAGAAATATGGTGTAATTTAGACTTTCTCTTTCCTGTTGTCTGACATAAAAAGATGTGTTATGGAACCAAAGTAGTCCAAAATCTCAAATTGACCAGTGCATGAAAAAAAAACCCTTTTCACCTGAGGTGTCTGGCCTAACTCCTCAAATTTCCTGCATTGTTTTTGTGCTTAAGTATCAGGGAGGGCCACACCTCTTTCATCTGGTTAACTTCTGTGGTCTCAGTGCAAACTACGTCCTTTTTTTCGTCTGTTTTGAGACCATTGTCATGGTCATCGCCGACACTACATGATGCTTTTTTTAATGCACTGCATTCAACAGCAAATTATTGCTAAAACTGTTTCTCAGTCCACAGTTGATATAACAACTTCCAACAGCTTTTTTTTTGTTTTTGGGCCACCAGAAGGAACTTAATTTGTTACTTTCTACTTGTTGTTTCTTCTTCTTTAAATGAGTCATGATTTGTCCATTGCTTGTACCACAAATGTCAACCTTTCATTTCCATATCCTAGCTCTCTTCTGCCATCATCTTTGATAAATCTTTTGATCTTTTGCTCTCATCACTTCCCACACCTTCATTATTGGCAGTAATACTGGCTAAATTTCCACATGTGGGTGGAAAGTTCTTCAATTATACACAGTATACTGTTTATATATTCATTTTCTGTGACTCTGAAAAGTGCATTTCCTTCCACAAAAAAAGACACTCGCTCTGCATCTTTTACTGAAGTAGAGTGAGATATCGATCTGAGTCTGCAGCTCCTTACTCTGTTTAGGCAATTGTTTGCCTCCAAATTTAAACGAGGCTCACTTTCCTCCTTCACAAAGATGGAGCCACTTTCAGGGGTTGATTGTTGTACCATTTTCAGCGCCGTGTCTGCTTTCCAGAATAGGTTCGACAACTTATTTTGCTATAGTGCATTTGCAAATATCAATCTGTGGATGTTGTTCCATCAACCAGGTCGTGCACTACACCAATCGTATCAGTCGCCTCCTGTTTTTTAATGTCCCTCCTCCTCTATAGATCTTTTTTTCTACTCTCGCTTTGGCAGCTCAAGGTGAGCAGCTGTCTCGTCTTCGTCTCACTTCTCCTCCTCATTTACTCCTCCTTACCTCAGACTGGTGTCCCTTTAGTATTCCTTTCTTCCTTATTCGAACCACCTGAATTTTTCTTGATACATGTTCTATGTTGGTTTGTGGACTCCTCCTCCCCACCTCTGTACTAATTGTTCATTGTTATTCTCAGTTGTGTGTTAAAATGTCACATCACGTTTTCCAGCAGTTTATCAGATGACACAATGGAATGCGACTCTTGGTATGGTATGCAAATCTTAGATTGTGTCATTAATACTGTAATTCAAAATGCATCGTAATGCAACTTCATAGGAGTGAATAGGCCCTCCGACACTGTATCAGGCTCGCTCGAATTTATCCAGTGTTCAACCAGACCTTTCTTCAGTGCTCGCATGGCACGAGAATAAAGTGTGGTAATAGATCTGATTATGCAAGACTTTAACTTGGTAACTTATCCATGACTTTGCAGGTGTGGACTGTTTCTATGACAACACTGAAGACATGAAACCATTCCCCATGCTGAAATACTGCTGGTTGTTCATCACGCTGTTCACGTGTTGGGTGAGATACACCTGCATCACATCTCTCTTACTTGATTCATTTACTTTAATGTCTGTTTCCTCTCATGATTTCATTATTTTCTGTCTTATATTACTTAAAAACACTGATCTTTTGCTGTCTCTTATCTTTGCCTCCTCCTGTTTGCCTCTCTCCTGACCTTTCTATCTTTGTTAAGCTTCATTTTGCAACATCAGTTAATGCTTGAGCTCACATGAGAAAGAAGAGATGAGACTGCAGCTTTTAGCTGAAAATGTGGACTCATCTTTTTTTAAGAACATATTTCTCTGCATTATTAATAGAAGATTAAAAAGAATTTACCAATCAGCCACAACACTGAAATCACTTACAGGTGAAGTACAAGTATCAAAACTCCACCCAGTACAGCCTCTTAAAGACGGGAATGTTGGCTATTGATCAACGCGATTTTTAAAAAAATTAGGCTTTATTTATAGACCTTAATCGCATCGTGATTAATGCATGAAAGCTGACAGCCCTAAAGAGAAAAAATATACCTGGAGACAAATAACTTTGCAAGAACTTTGAAGATGGACAGTAGTTTGTTATTGCATGGGCCTGTTAACCTGATTGAAAATGTAAACACTGAATATTGTCATAACTGAAATAAGCCTCATAAACATGTAACTTATGTACTTGTAACCATACTCAGTGATATAATGTGTGTATTTTTTTAATTTTTTTTTATTGATTTACTAAACAGGACAGGTTTTGTCATAAAATGTGCATGCAAAAAAAAAAACAAAAGTGATAAACTTCAGTACTCTCATTTAAAGTTTTATTATGCTAGATATCCCGACACTGTGTGTCTCCTTTGATTCAGCACAGATTGGTTTCTGGACAGACAGGATAAATACTCAATACAAGTTCAATAAGCTTCTCAGTTCAGTGATGTGAGTCTCATTTTTCCTACTTTGTAGCGAAAAAATCAGAAATATTCCACAGCTCTCTGTGTGTCTGCTATTTGCCTTTTTTATTAGTACCAAAAAAAAAAACTTGGCTGTGTGTATGTGTGATGTTACAGGATATGTGTTATTGCTAAACATGAACTCTCGCCATCATCATGCCAAGTCCAGTCATCCGTGTGATCCAAACCGGCATTCAATTAACAGACAATTCCGGCCAGTTGCCTCCCACCTCTCCTCACCCCCGACTGCCTCCGTTCCTCCCCCGACGACAGGGAATGACCCTCAGTCCTAAAAAAGAATGGCCCTCAAAGCTAAAAAGCCACTACTGTGTCAAGTACATTTTAACATTGACATTGATTGTTTCTTATTAATAATCGGATAAAAATCAACTTAAAGCTATCGTGTACCCTTATTTGATTGAAAACAGCGTAGGAAATATGTATGGTCATGCCACCATTTTGTGCATTGATGGTCCTGTGTTTAAATTAGAAGCAGCAGGTTGCCTGAGGCTGGATGTACAACTATAGGTCCACAAGTGGTGCAACTCCTCCAGTATTTATAATTAGAGCAGCCACCAGTCAGCCCTTACATAACCAGCCATCAACCAGCTGCAGCACAGAGAGTTACTGTGATGGAAAACCCGAACCACCAACATGGGGACCGGCAATTAGGGACATGTACAGTACGTGTCATACAAATACAGAACGGAGCACAAAATAAGGCCAGTGGGACGTTATCAGCTCTCATGGAAACAGAAATCGCAATGAGGTCAAAAAGGTGATGAGTAGATAAAAACCATCTCAGCCATTATGTACCCGCAGCTTAATTAAAGGCACAGTTCACCCCAAAATCATAATTGCATGCAACAATCTAAACTGATAAATAGCACCACAGGTAAGAGATAAAAATATGTATTTTTGATTTGGGGGTGACCTGTCCCTTTAAAGGAGTACTCCAGCAGTTTAGCATTGCACTTGAAAACTGATTTATTAAAAGAAATGGTCAATATTGAATCAACCAAAGCCCAGACATGTTATATTTTAATTCCTACTATGGGTGAAGACCCAGGTACACTTTGTCCTTGATTTTCCCAGAATACAACATGATAGTATCTATCGTTAGCCCCTTCCTCACTGACACATTTTATACTCCACGTTTCCAGCTGTATTTCAGGCTTCCTGTTGAAAAATGTAAAGTTTCAAACCAAATCCCTGATGATATCACTATGTCAGACCTAATGGCGCTCTCTTCAGAGCCACAGAAGACATTACAACTGTAAAAACACTAATGACTGAAATAAAAAAATAAGAAAAAAATGCCTTCAAGATCAGATTTAGTAATGTACAAGATTCATCAACCCCTCAGGGTGTTGTGACTGAAATCACCTGCTGGGATATCACATTGACTTAATTGTGCTGCATTATTGGTTCAGCTGGGATCTTCCCCAGAGCTGTGTCTTTGTAGTCCCATCTCTCGTTCTGTTTCATAAGACGAAAAAAAAAAATGATGCCAACTGGAGACTGAACTAAGATAAGAGAAATGGTTTTGTAAAAAAATTGAGTTTTTAAGACCAGAAAGATGTTTTTACTACTTAATAAAGGAATATCAAAGAATGTAAATCCACAGTTGCATGGAAACTAGTAAATAGGGAACCCCAGGTTAAAAAAATATTCCCTAAAAGAATACACTGTAGCCTTAGAGAAACTATGTTTTCAGTCAACTGCTGTGTATTTTTATGTTTTTGTGTTTCATTGTCTTGCAGTCTACAGGGTTCCCCAACTGCTCCCTGCAGGGGCTGGGAGGGTAATCAGCGAAATGCAGCTCACCTGGACTCACTGCCTCACTACTCTGTGTAAGCTCACTGCAGGCAGTTGTTTGGTTTGGTTTAATTTCCTTTAAAACTCACGTCTGTTGCCCTCTTTGTCAACTCTGAGTCTGATAGTGACACCTCCACCACCTCCAGTGCTGATAAACACAGAAGGAAGAGCAGACAAAAACTAAGGGAAAAAATTGCCTAAAGTGATCTCTAGAAAACTATTTATTTTGCCTTCAATATTTTCGTGTTACCTCCATGAGATTGTATCTCTTTTGTTGAACAAACATGTCCATGTCTTCAATATTTTGCAATATTTCAACTTTTCTCAAATATCCAGCATTCCCTCTCAATTTCCCATGCACAAATTGAACATGTGCATATGACAGGGTAGAAAGAGACACACTTGTTGCCTGGAACATTCCTTATTGAATGCATGGCAGCGGGTGACATTGTCCACAGGACATGCATCACTCTGTGTTGCACTGATGGCGATCAGTCCCTGCCTATATATATTCATCAAAGTTTAATGAAGCTCTCTATTGTTTGCAGTACTCAGCAACAATTCCCACAGGGTAAAACGGTGAGGAAAGGAAATATGTGTGACCTTATATTTCAGTTCCCCGTTTGATCAAAATCATTAGGATGAAGGCAACACTGAACGCATCACAGTAACAGATTGCAAAAGTTCCCCGTAACGTAGATTGTGTTTATGCTTGATTGCTTCTTTAGGGCTTTTATGGTCTTGATGTAATTTATTGTGGGACATATTAAGGGCAATGACTTTCCGTAGGTCACAAGGATTTGAGACACTTGGTATGATAAGACATGACTCAGGGGTAATGGAAGGAGAGCAGAATGAAACAGAAAATGAGGTGGTTGATAGATCTCTGGGGAGGAATAGCACTCTCTGCAGTGACGCCAGTGAAACTCTAGCGGACTCATGGATCAGACAAACTGTAGATGAAGACATTTCAATGCCCTCTGTCACTTCTTTTATCTCTTTCAGTTTTTTATTCGATCTCCAGCGATGGAACAATCTTCCTCGGCGTCATTTTTCAGTTTCTTTGTATCTTTTCATCTCATTCCTCTCTTATCTACCCAGGCTCAACTTTTCCCATTTTTATCTCACTATCTTTTCATGCTGCCTCCCGTCTCATGTCTATACCTTTTCCCTCATTCTTTGCAGAGATTCATCTGCCCCTGCCCCTGCCTCCATCATCATCTTTCATCTTTTCACTCTTTCTCTCTCATTAACACAATCATGCTCTCTCGAATGAGCACCTCGCCCTGCGTTTGTCCTTAACCTGTGGAAATTTATGCAGTGCGCATCGTCCTGCTGCATTACAGGATGAAAATGTTGGTAATATTAGCCTCCTATCTACGCATGCCAATCGCCTCTGGGTGTTCCTCGCTTTATAATAACCCCCGCATCAATTCAGAGACCACGACACACTGCTGTGAATTAAAGGCAGCTCAAGAGGAGGCCTCAAAGGCATCAGCTTCTTTTCTCAACAGTTGCCCATTTTCATTATTAAGATTTTTTTTAAAAAAAACAGTAATAAACTGAATTCAAACTGAGTGCAAATATGCTACTTTAATGATGTACTGACTGCTTGCACTTTCCATCCACCAAAAATATAACATTTGCAAGTTTTTGTCTGCTTAGATTGTCTTATCACTTCTATATTTAGCAATTTAATTGCAGCTTTGTGACACTGTGAACTACACTAAGAGTAGCCATGCTAGTGGCTCTGTGAGATTGGACTTAAATGCTTATATCATTGTGCAAGCATGCTCACAATAGTCGTTTTAGGATCTAATAGTTCTGGGGACTCCCCAAGAGCAGTTGCCTATTTAAGAGCTCCTCCAAGAGCTTCATAAGGTTAAAGGCTTTTTTTCTGTTTGCATTCACGCTGCCAATGGAAATGCTCAAATGACATACTGTATTCTGGTTGGCTTCTTTGTCAGTGGACTTTTGCATCTGTTCCTCCGGCATCTGCTGTTGACATTCTGGGATGCCACAACTGGGATGTCAACAAAAGCACATGGTTAGGATAAGGCAACAACAGCAGGCCGCAGTGTTTGATGCCTTCGAAATGGAAATGCCCTGTATAACACTGCCACTTTCACTTTGATTTGATCAAAATAGCATTGTATTTCCACTGTTTTTGCAAAAAAAACATCTGTATTTGCAGAGTCATTTAATATCACAATGCAGTGCAGCTCTCTAACTAATGCAACGAGGCAAATGAATCAAATATGTAGTATTCCTCACTGGCAACATCAATTTCCAGCATTTATGTATTGCTGACAAAAACAGAATATATCAGAATCTCCTTATTTGTCAGATACAATAAATCTACGGCAAATTCTGTCCATTGGTCCAAAGAAATACCAAAAATTCGCAGAATTCTAAAAAACTGCCCACATGATTTATTTTGAATACGGTGTTGTGAGCCATTACTCTGCTTTTTTTGAGACATTGTTTGGATGCTGCGACAGGCACTCATTACGCAGTGACAGCACCAGAGCTCATGCATACAAATGGCTGCCGCTGCTTTACCTCTGAGCATGCCGACTCAGCAAATCTCAGAAGTATCAAAACCAAGTTAAGTTGCTCTTACAAAGTAAAGAAAAATAGATGTCACAATGGCTGCAACAGAGGCTTCAGAAGCCTTCAACAGAGGCTTCTTTTTGTAGCTCTCCGTGAGCTTATTTGTGTCACTTTTGGTGGTTTTGTCTCCCACACTTATGACTCCTTGTGGTTGTTTCGTGTCTCTTTGAGGAACTTTTGTGTATTTTTTTGTTGTTTTGTGTCATTTTGTACCGATTTTGCATATCCTTGTGGTTATTTTGTGTCTTTTTGTAGTCATTTGGGTCTCTTTAAAAAATAGTTTGAGGTCTTTCTGATTTTATTTTGTTTTTTGGTTGTTTTGTGTCACAGTGTAGACATTTGTGCCTCTGTGGTTTTTACGCCCATTTCTGTAGTGTCTTTGCATCTCTTTGTGGTCATTTTGAGTATCTTCCTGCTCAGTATGTGTTAATTTTGACCATTGACATTTTGCAAGTGAAGGCCAGGGAGCCCCGTGACACTTTGGGCCCCTGGGCCTGTGCCTAGTAGGCCAGTTTAGTCATCCATCCATGCATACCTCCTAAATGGAGCATCAAAGGTCTGTATGCAGTGGGTTTATGAAATAACTATCAAATCAAAGCAAAGCTTTTGTGTGATAAACATTATGGGCTTGCCTATACTGGTGTATCTTTTATTTCACACTACATTTTCATTTGGTCTCGCCATCTTCTGCATTTAAGAAACCTGCGGGAGGCCTAAATCTATAACAAATCTTAAATTCTGACTCTATTTTCAGAAAGGCTACAAGCATCACAGCATGAATTTAATGCTGTTAAATAGAACTTTGGACAGAGCATGATAATCTCTGTGAAAGTTTAGCTTTATATTGGTATATTTCCTCTCTTGCTTTTCTCTCCATATGCCCTTTTCTTCATAATCTGTGTTATTTTTTCCATTTTTAATCATCATCGTAACTTAAATATGAAGAAATATGACCCATCAAATTCAGAGTCTCAAAACTCTGACAAACTAACTTTTCTTCCATGACATTCTGTCTCTCTGTCATTCTGTCTCTGTCACCTACATAATCGCTCTCTATTATTCTCGGCTGTGGACGCCCTGGAATCATAATTAGGCTGCATTGATCGGGGGGAGGCTGTAAACAGATTGATGAAAACCAGCTTTGACACCTCCAATCCAGCTAGCTATCATCATATGGGTCCACGTGGACAATAAACCTCACCAGAGATCACATTAAATCTGTTCTTGATAGGAGCGGCTCGCTACGGGTGTAATTAAGCTTCTAATATGATTAAATCTCTCACTTTTGTAACCCCGTATCTTCCAACTGTCCCCACCCACCAGCACGGCAACGGGCACCGAGTACAGTGCTGCCAGCGGCATTGTGGGAATGTTCATTAGTCTTTCTAATTGGCTGATGATAGAATATCTGGATCAGATATCAATGTTATGTTACCTGCCAGAAAAAACAAGAAAGATTCAGGCCTTGTATGTTATTCTATTAATATTAACGAAGGCATTATTCTACTGTCACTAGAGTAATTAAAAAGACAATATACGCAACGTCACTGTATTCACTTCCAGAACACGAGTGCAGTTGTTGCTATGTTAAAAACATGCTTTCTTGGTGTCTTAATTAACCGGTGACAAAAGAGCCTAAACAGGCAAAAAAGTGAAACTGAATGCGCCCGAAATGACTTGTCACACCCAAACAGGGTATTTTTCAAGACATGTTTATAACAATCAAATTGAGTACTTTTTAAATGAGAAATCTGGACATTACTGGTCGTATTTGTTGTGACCAAACTGTTGGTTTTTTTTTTGTTTGTTTGTGTTTTATCAGAGGTAGAGATATTTCCAGCTGTTTCCAAATCGGGTAATTTAAGCAGAAAACATGATCTTTTTGGAACCCTAACCAAGAGGTTTTATGCCAAAATGTAATCACACATTAACCAAAGTGTTATCACTACAAAAAACAGAAACATAATGTTTCAACATGTCCACTACAAATGGAACCTTCCAGAGTAAAATATCAGTGGTTTGCAAAAATGTAAAATGACACATTTTTTCTGAAAATTGGATTGACTGATTGCTACTTTAAGTAGTTAAAATTAGATCCACCTTTACTATCTGCATACTTAATGATGTACACATTAATGTATCAATAATTATGATGCAATAATGTAAGACATAACATACTGAATACCCCTACTTTTGTTACTTTAATTGTATTTTGATCCTCAATCCAAGGTTTTTACTCAAGTAAAATTTCAAATGCTAGCATTTTAGTAGTATTTTCTGAGTATTTCTGCACTGTGATATTGCTGCTACTCAAGTAATTCTTCAGGCACCACATTGATTTCCAAAGAGCCTGTAACTTGAAAGAAGAAATAAAATAACCATAACCCGGAAAGGTTTTAGTGGATAAGGCTAAACTAGCACTAGACATTACTTTGTAACTGAGATTACTGAAGCACCTTGCTGCCTTTATGACTCATCTTTACTTGTGCTACATGGTAAACACATTGAACATTTTAATGGTTTATAATAAATAGTGAAACCCACTATACCTCACTTATTTCCTGCTTGTTGTCCATATTGAATTTTTTCTCAACTGGCTCAATCTTTGGGAAATTCAGTGTGCTACCACTTGTAACCACAGTGGCCACCATTCAGCAAAGGTAAAGCAACAAAAGCAAAGTGAAGCACAAGCTGGAGCTATTTTGTGCCTAATTGCAAGTTCATTGAATTGAGGTGGCAGTTTCAGAGGCAGAACATTGCAGATAGTTTGAGCGGCACATTGCAGCAGGCTGTCTGCATCAAGATCTTTGAATTTTCCTCTTTTCTGTCTGTGTTTATGTGTGTTGGTGTGCAGTATGTGCTGGGCACAATGTCCGGAGTGGAAGCTGTTTGTGGAGCAGAAGGTATTGATGTTTGACGGAAGATGCGCGTGCAGAAACAAGGCATGGATACAGTCATATACTGTATACCACTTGCATACACAGGCACATGCAAATATATTGATTATATTTAAAGTTAAAAAAATAGGATTATTTTGCACTTCCTATCATTTGAGTGAGGACACTGAGGGTGCTGATTGCATAGTCTGATACTGGCATGACGGCATTTGTGGTCATACATTTCCAGGGTCTCTGCCAGCAGCCATCGCTCGTTTCATTTTCCAAAACTCCACGAGCTCTTTCACTGATCAGGCCCTTCTCTGTTGGGAAATACCATGGCAACGGCGCTGGCAAGAGTTGACCTCGACAATCGCAACAAACACATATGCAAAAAGGACAAACACACACTGCTGCTGTTGAAGCTAGAGTTCCCCACCAGAGCTGGACGATTGACATATCCCCCATGGCCCCGGGGCCTCACCAGTCAGAACTGAGCAGTAATCAAAGCAAACACACAGGTCGAACTTTATTATCAAGCACTCGATAGCAGCTGCAGGAAGAGCCACAGGCCCGCCAATATACAGTATACAGGAAAGAGTTGCAAAATCAAGAACGGCTTTTCAGGCTGCAGATACATCGCGGCTTCCCTTGGGCCTGGAAGCTTTTGCAGTTGACTTAAAGATGATATTTTTTCCTTTGGATGTGAAGTTTCTGGACTTTTGTGGTGCTGCTGCAGAGAACTGAAGCTGATGACCTGACGAAGGACTTCTAATAGGTAGGTTTATTCATTCCCCGTCCCCCTTCCTCTGCTTAAATACTGTCTGTCATTGAGTAAGCAGAGTTAACAGTGTTGGTTTTGGCTCAGTTGAGTGCTGCAGACCATGAAAATAAATATATTAACCCCTTGAAATCTGGATTGACATCAGTTTTTTGGGCAGCATTCAGACACCTTTTGCAAGCATTTAAACCTGAGAAAATTGGTATGATTTTAAGTTACAAGAAGAATGTGCCAAAAAAGAGAGTGAAAAAAAATCAAGGAAAAGTGTAAAAAGAAATATGTTACAGAATTTTTTTAGATATTACTTTAGAACATTTCAGGTCATTTCCTTGTATGCTTTTATTCATTTATTTTAACTTTTTTTTGCTATTTTTTTCAAAAATATTCCTCTAACTTTTACTAATGTCTTGCTTTTTTTGGAGGGTTATGCCTTACAAAGTTGCGCATCATTGCCTACTTATGTTCCTGAAAGAAATCAGGCCAATTTGCTCAGGTTTCAAAGAGTTAATCAATATGAATTCATAAACCAGAGAGACAAAACTTCTCTGCCACTGAAAGGCAAAATAAAAAATGTCATTTTATAAGTCTCCACAATCAAAAGACAGCAGGGTTTACTTTGAATCGAAATAGATGACACCCTCAAAGGGAATCTGGGATGTGTTTCATATTATTGGTGTGCTTTTGAAGCAGACTCACCTCGACAATTATATGAAAGCACAGTTTTGATCATTTCACAGAGTTACGCCCGATTGAAGTTGATTACTTTTAACACAGTGTGGAACATAACTCGCTCCACAGCAGGAGAGAATATTTTTGAGCAGCGCTGATTAGAGTAAACCTCACAATCACTGTTTTAAATGTATCATACTTTCCAATACATTGCATTTTTTTTGTATTTTGAATTAACTCTGTCCATTGCATATCTACAGAACGATTTGCCTGGTTTTAATCAACATCATCAAAGGTTATAAGGCATAAATGATGCATCTGTTAAATGATGCAAAGGCTTTTCATGATGAGAAAAAAAGAATTGAACATGAATATACATTTGACTACTTTGAAATAATCAGTGAGCACAATGAATGGGGCAGAAAAGAGCACACAAAATTGAGCACAGCAGGCTTTTTGAGTCAGTCTAATATGGTTTATGATTAAGTATGCAGAAGAGTATCACAATGAAAAAGCTCAGCGGGATGCTGCTGTTCTACAGCTCGCCTGTGTTTGAAAATGAGCAACGAAATTTCCTTGATATTTGTTCTTTTAGGAAATGTATCAGCATGTGGTTTTCGAGCAATGGCACAGAAGTGATTTGGACGATTTCTGGCTCAATCAATATTTGTAATCAGCATCAACTTCCTCCAAATGAACTTCATGACTGTGTGATGTCATCCAGACATGAGAAGAGGGATTATGGTAAATGAATAATATAATAACTGTTACTAAAAACTTGACTCAGCAGTTAAATTTACACTACAGCGTGATTAACCCTCACATGTGTAAGCAGTACAGACTTTAAATCCTCTTTTGAGGAAAGCACATGATGGAACCTTAGAGGTACTTCAATCCAGCTGCCAGAAAAAAAAATCGGCATTGTTTCTGCAATCCATGGTTATGTTACATTTGCATGCTGTTATGTAGAAGACACATTTAGCAATGCTATGTTGACATGTGGTTAACGGCCTGCACAGTCCCAGCTGAAAATTCTGGGATGTCTCGATGTAAAAAGCCTGAAAATCATTTTTCAGGCTATAATTCCGACTAAAAAAGCACTGATTCTCACTAAAAAAACAACTGTTTTTCTAGCCACAATCCTCATTGGAAAAGCACTTTTCCCACAAAAAAAACCCCCCAAAAAACTGCTAGGCCACAATCCCAACTGAAATAGCAGATATTTCAGTAAAAGCAACCAGTCTTTCAGGCCAAAATTCCCACTAGAAAAGTAGCAACGTCCTAGTAAATACACCTGCTTTTGATAATGTGATAATCCCGGTTGGAAAAGCACTCTTTCTTACCAGAAAGCATCTGTTTTTTAGACCACAGTACTTGCAGGACAAGCAGTAATTTCTCTGTGAAAAAAAGGGTTTTGCAGACTTTAACTCTGCCTGGAAAAACACTATTTCTCACAAAAAAAATACTGCTTTTCCTGCTGGAAAAGCACCAATGTCCTGGTAACAGCCAACAGCTTTTCGTGGCAGCACCCCCGCCAACAGGTTGCTACAAAACACCCACGATTGGAACGTAAAAAGCTGCTGGAAACAGCAATGACTTGCTAAAACGGAATTACTTTTGTTATTTATTGGTCTTGAACAGCAGTCTACAGTAGTGTGCTGCTCAGCAGGTGCCTCACCAAGGTGACACAGCATCCACTTTTCCTTCTACCTCCCAATTTCAGCTCATATGTTATGTCACTTCAGAGAAAATTGAAAGGATACGTTTGAAACATGTAAATGTAACATATATTAATGCTTCAAAGAAACATATATTTTTTTCCTCTGGCAAAAGGGGTGGGTATTTTTTATCCACTATGTTCGTTTCATTTGGTTTTGTGGTTACTCACCAGGAAGTGTTCTGTGGTGGACTGAAGAGAATGGTAAAGTAGGGGGCATGTCAGTAATGATTAAGATGCACAGTCAAGTGCATCAGTCAAGTATGACCTGTATGATTGTGCCACCAGTCTGCTCATATCAGGCCAGTAGTGCTTGTTCTGTGCTATTATGTGGCTTGTGTTGGCATAGACCACCTTAAATCAAATAACCTTTATTGCATGTAATTAGACACACTTGCCCGAGTTAATAAAAGGGCTGTAAAAGACCATAAAAATGCCTCAACATCAGTAAATTATATCTAAGTAGTATTCCCCTCCACGAAAATACTGTTGCTCTTATATAAGTGGAATAAATCCTTGGTAAAAACAGTTGTATTCTTCTTCTGTTCTCAGCTTTTCTGCACATTCAGAGTCTGCACATCAACCTAAATCTGTCCAGCCACGAACTAAACCCAGAGTGTGAAGCTCAGCTGGACAGGAACAGAGACTCTAACTCGTCACCATTACAGGCCGTGAGGACGGAGTGACTTACTGACCCCACTGGTCTGTAGTGGTCCCACCATGGGGAAGACTGGACAGAGCACAGTGGACTTAAACTCCCCAACAGAGGTCAAACAAGCGGTTCCCTTCGAGGAGCTGGACCCTGTGGCGCCCCCTGCAGATGAAAAGAAGAAAAAAGAAGAGCCGCCTGACAGGGGGAGCTGGAAGGGAAAGTTTGATTTCCTGCTGTCATGTGTGGGTTACGCCATTGGCCTTGGAAATGTGTGGAGGTTTCCTTACCTGTGTGGCAAGAATGGTGGAGGTAAGAGATTTAATGCAAGTGACTGAACCAAAAGATCTTCAGTCAGTTTCAAGTTGATTCTGATGACATTATACTTACTATGTTAGAAAAAAAACAGTATTTTGTTGTTTATTGTGTTGAGATTTGCTAGATATTTTACCCTAAAGCCACAACAGTTTTACTGTAAATACACAAAAAAATGTAGTATTTATGTTAAATGATGTTTTGACACATTACTTTGCCATGCAATGAGCCTCTACTGAGGCAGGTGATGGTTTCTCTAGTCCTAACCTAGCTCTTTACCTGCACCCACATGCTTAACACAACCCCTCATAGCAGGTTTTATTTACTTTTATTCTACAATATCACCAGCAAACAACATGCCTGCCAAATACAGTCAGCTAACACTGTATTAAAATAGCCAGGAATGATGCTAATGCCATCAACAGCCAAATAATCAGCCTCAGCCACCTCAAACACTGACCCTAGATTAACATTTTCAAGTTGAACATGATAATTCTCCGACATACTCGGCACACAGGAGAAGTTTCGGATATGCATCTTCAATGCAAGATGCCACTAAATCATTGACCTTCAAATTATTTTATTGATTAGCTAACCTGACCCGAGACCTCTCTTCTAATTTTTACCTATTTGGAGATGGCAATATGTTGAATTATGTTTGAGAGTTGTTTGTTCCATACAAACAGAGCAACTATACAGTGAGATAGAGCATGTACCATTAAGGCAGAGTCCAGTGCAATTTTTGCAATTCAGTGATTTTAGTCCCCTAACCGTACCCTAGACCATGCCTTATTAACCTTTTGAAACCTGAACAAATTTCCTTGATTTCTTTCAAAACATGTGAAGAAGGCAATGACCAATGAAAAAAGATATAACCAAGACATTTAGAGAGAAAAAAATAATATAAGAAAATTACCTGAAAATATTTTTTTTAAGAAAGAAAGTGAAAAAAACCATTTGCGTTTAACTGATCCTGCATCTTTCTGATAGTTGGTGCTGTAGCGAGGGTTGATGCCTTTATGGGTGGTCAGCACTGCCCTCCCTGAAGCCTGTGTCCCCTACAGCCTACCTGATGCCCTAATGATAACCACCGCCATGGTCAAAACTAACTGTGAAATTGTGCTCGGTGCCACGATGCATATCTCCAACTGCTGCCACGCTGTATTAAACTCTGCAGCTGTGATACATATATGAATTTTCTGAAAATATTCCCTCACTAGCCCCTTGTCTATATCTACTTTGAAGTACTTGGATTCTTCCCACGGTCGACTTTGTGGAACAGGACCAAATGCATTTTCTAAAAACCATATGTGTATCCTTTTTACTTCCTGTCACAAACCCAAAACCTTACTCATAACTTAGATCTCCCAGCTCCTTTTCCTCCTTCCAGTGCACCTATCAAATCTAAATTAACAGTTACCGTTATGCCCCTCTCTTTAGCCATAGGCCGATTCATTGACTTGTTAAGAAATGCTGATCAGCGATTATTCAATTAATCATAAAACTAATGATTAACCATGTTTCATAGGTTATTTGACAGAAGTTGCCCTTTAAGAATACACTATGTAAGAACGAGGTCCTCAGCTACCCATTAACCTTTACAGAAACTTTTTTAATCAGCTGTAAAACTTTTATTGAACTTTTCTGTGTGTTCTCTGGAAGATGTCTGCCATCTGCATGCATATTTTAAATTACACTGTCTTCTGGCGTTTCTCATAAAATGCTAATAATTTAATAATAAAGGAGATCTTCAGGCAGGAGCTGTGCTTTAACAAATTGGAGAGAGGCGTGTGTCACTCTTACCACAATATTACAGCGATATTTAATTTCTCTGTCGATCCAAATTGAAGAAAAGGACACTTAATTTGTTCAAATTGAATATTTAGGTTTCACACACAGTCTCGTTTTTATTAAACTGTAATGAGATCTCAGTTACATCAGTGTGATGGTGCATTATGGATATTACTTTGACATCTTTGTGATATTCCTGATTGCTGAAAACCAATCATTTTACACATAAAGTTATTCTAATTACTATGTTCCACATGTTGGACCAAGTCATTGTTTGCAAATTAAGAGTAATGCAACAGAGTAATGTGCTACTACTACAAATAATAATGATAATAATAATAATAACAATAACAATTACTGTTAAACATTTTATTTATAAGCTACATAAATATGTTCATACAATAGATAACCTTTAGAATAATTATTATTATTAAACATTATATTCATAAGAAAAACAAATATGTGAACAAAAATACATAAAAAATGACTATTCTTCATCTTCTTCTTCTTTTGATTGTAATTATATATTTTTTATGATATTACTTTTTATACTACTTCATAAAAATGGCATTGCATTTGTAGAAGAAGGCATTAAAAATTTAAATTTACAAAAATCATGTATTGAATTGCTGAAACAAATGTTTTAAAACAAATGCGACTTAATTTAATCATTAAAAATTAGTGCTGACAGTACACATTCATAGCATATAACACCATTAACCACAACAGAATGTATTTTGTATGTTTATGACCTGTTTTCTTGCATTTGCCTCAGCGCATATTGGAAAAATGTTTATAACTTTCTATTCCCAAATTTGTGTTTTTTGAGACTTTTCTTAATGTGTGTGTGTGCTGTTTGTTATTGCATGCTTTATGCCTGAAGGAAATATAACAAATAACATTAGTTTATTCAGGGACTGAAGGAAATAAATTAATTCATGGCAAATTTTCAGTATTTTTTTTAAGTCAAAATGCTTAAGTGAAATTTCAAGTCACTGCTGTTAAAAACAAGTAATAAGTCTTTTTACATTTTTGCTGAGTCAAGGCTAAAGTCATCAAATTTGTGACTCAAGTCCACACCTCTGCTGACCATGAACTCACCAAACCTGGTGTGTTTATCTCCCCTCTGATCTATCAGGGGCATTTCTGATCCCGTACTTTATGACCCTGGTGTTTGCTGGGATTCCTCTCTTCTTCCTGGAGACGTCTCTGGGACAGTTCACCTCAGTGGGAGGGCTGGGGGTGTGGAAGCTCATCCCTATGATGAAAGGTATGATTTGGATATTAATGAGATTGTTGCATAATTTAGATTTACACATATAACTTTCTCACATGATCCTCCTGAGTATAGATAAGCATTCTGAGCATCCCAACCGGGCAAATATGTCACCAGGAATATGCACTTACCACCAAGATTTGAGCTCTAATTCTGTTTTGGTGATTAAGCCTCTTTAAAGATTCTGTAATTAGCCTCTTTTTAAAAACACTTTTATACTCCACTTGACTTTTTTGCTCAATATTTACACTTGACATCAGCCTTTGTCTGCGTGCCATTGCACTTGCTGTAAAAATGACAAGGGCATGAAGCTGGCAGAGAGGTGCAGAAACACAAAAGAACTTTTTTAAACAACTTTTTTTTTTTCTCATTTAAGAATCTTCTGCAGCCGGTTCTTGGTGGTAGCAATTATTCCTCTGCCTTCAAGCTCAAAGAGCTCGAGTGAAGCACATTTTATCTCCTGCCAGCACAGACAGCTACAGTGATAGCGAGCGTGCTGCTGTGCCAACTGATACTCGAAGCCAAGGGCGAGTAAACATTAGAAATAGCAAAATAACAGTGATGAGGATGATGAAGATTATAACTAACACGCCGAGTCACGCCGTTTTTGTTTTTTTTTTTCTTTCAGGAGAAATCTGCTCTGTTGTACTCAGATATAATCCTGCATGTTACTCATTAGAGTTTAGCTGATTTGTAACACATTGTGATGTAAAATGCTGATGTCTGAGCCTCTTCCTTCTTCAGGTGTCGGTTTGGCTGCAGTGGTTCTGTCCTTCTGGCTCAACATCTACTACATTATCATCATCGCCTGGGCACTCTACTACTTATTCAACTCCTTTGGTTCGGTATGTTTTGTAATCTCGCAACAGGATTTGTATATCTTAAGCAGAGCAGAGTGTTTAGTGTTCAGATTAACTGGCAACAATAATTTGAGATTTTATACATCTTTCACTTTTTCTGACAACGGATTAATTGATTATTTGGCTACATAATCAACAATCAGTTCTGAAAATAATTATTAAGGGCATTTAAGATAAGATAAGTATAAGCAAATAATGCAACATATATATATATATAAACGCCTAGCAATTTATCTGTTTCATAACTAAATGAATATCCCTTCCTCTAATTACAGTGTGCCAACAAAAACGATCTAGAAAAAAAAAAAAAAAAAAATATATATATATATATATATATATATATATATATATATATATATAACCAAAATCCCCAAAATGTCAAACTTGAACTTTAAAACTCTGAATTGAATATTAGGCCAAGAGAAGGATATTTACTCAATTATTTTAGATTTTTTTAGGCAATAGCATATAGGAAAGCATATTATTATCTGAATGACACAAACCTAAACGATTTGAGACGTAGTTCATGTTTATCAACTCGACAGTGCCTGTCTTTCTCTGTCTCTGCCTTTGTGTCACGCTGCTTTTGAATTTCTCTGCATGAGCGCCAGGCTCAAAGAAGCCTGTTGGAAGAAAGCCTATGCAGGAATCGAGCATGAGGCTCTTTATTTGGTTGGATTATCAAATCAAGGAACAGTATGAAGTCAAGGGGACACACAATAGAAGTTTTTGTGTTTGTCTGTGAAGAAAAGAGGAATTACTTTGTCATATTCATGCATTTGTGTTGTTTTCAGGAGCTGCCATGGCAAAGCTGTGATAACCCCTGGAACACAGAGAAATGTTTCTGCAACTATAGTCTGACAGACACCACCAACCTGACCAGTGCTGTCACCGAGTTCTGGGAGTAAGATTTGTTCCTGACATACAGTGTGTGTGTGTGTGTGTGTGTGTACAAGAACATGTTGAAGCTAATTCTGGAAGTCACTTGTACCCATCTGTGTCTGAATCCAGCAGTGTATGTGTGTTCCTGTAGGCGTAACATGCACCAAATGACCGGTGGTCTGGAGGAGCCAGGGGAGATTCGCTGGCCCCTGGTGGGCACTCTGGCACTGGCCTGGGTCCCTCGTCTATTTCTCAATCTGGAAAGGAGTGGAGTGGACAGGGAAGGTCAGACTTAATGCTTCAGTTTCTCTATGTTCTTTCCCTGTCCTCTTTAATTCTTTAACACTTTGAAACCTAAGCAAACTGGTTTGATTACTTTCAAAAAGAAATGTGGGAGGTAACAAGCAACTGAACAAGACATGGCCCAAAAATTAACAAAAATAAGAAAATTACCTGAGAATAAGCACACAAAAAAGCCCCAAAACAACCAGAAAATGACTATGAAAAAAAGAGATATTTCAAATATAAAATCTTTATAATTATAAATATAGTTTTCTTTATGTTCATTTTTTAAAAAAAAAAATATTGTTATTTTCTAATAATCTTCCCTTCTCTTTTAAAGATGAATTTTAGCTTAGATTTCTTGTGAGTTTTGTGGGACATTTCTTGCCATTGCCTTTTTCCTATGCTCTCAAAAGCTCTCTCTCTCTCTCTCTCTCTCTCTCTCTCTCTCTCTCTCTCTATATATATATATATATATATATATATATATATATATATATATAAATATGTGTGTGTGTGTGTTTTGTGTGTATATATAGATATATATATATTACTCTGCCTCCTGCCTGGGATTTTCAAATTACAGCAGTCCAAGCGATATATGTAAGCCGAAACACATTTACACATTCACTGCCAGTGGATAATTGGATTTTAATGTGTGGCATCTGAGAGCTGTGAGAAAAATTAATTCCCCCAAGGCCCCGGCCTTGACGGACATTACCAATTAAGCATAATGATTATGCTACAGGCTCCGGCATCGTCTTTTGGCAAAGAGTAGCCATTGAAATTTTTTAATAGATGAGAATTTTTTTTACACTACTTTGAAAACAAGGGATTTTGCATCTCTTGTTGACTTTTTTTAATTATTTAAAAGAAATTGCTTTGAGGTGTTTACAATTGGGATTAACTTTAAAACAAAATCCAAACCTCATATGGGTTTTTAGCTTCAGAAGAATAGAAATCAGTGTCAATATGAATAACTTAAAAGACGTCTTTCTCTCTCTCTCTCTCTCTCTTTTTCTCTTAGGTGGTGTATTTCTCTGCCACCTATCCGTACGTCATGCTTTTCATCCTGTTCTTTCGTGGGGTCACTCTGCCTGGAGCCATAGACGGCATCCGCTTCTACATCACTCCAGACTTCAATAAGCTCATCCGGTCTGAGGTAGACAGTTTACACACAAACATGTTCATACACAAACACTAATGAATATGAGCATTACATTTTGTGATTGCTGCACCAAACACATTGTTCTACTGAACGTATACCTGTTGTCCTCACTCTTGGACACTTTTATGTGCCATTGAGTGACAGCAAAAGCACAACACACTCATCCATATACAAACAAGATAACATCTCTGTGAAGTCAGTCTACAGCTGATTCCAACACAAAAGTGGACAAGGTGCAAAACCTTATCAATTTTTAGGGTTAATAATTGTACATTTATGCTATATAACATTTGTAGTTTGATATGTCATTCAGATTTGACCAGTTTTTAGCAACAGGAAACAATCTAAAATGCTGTTAATTAGGAAATACTCATTTGACAACTTTATAATTGTCTAATATTAGGACACTGGGATTTTATTGATGTCTAATTTTGGACATTGGGATTTTATTAATGCCTTGTTTGAGGACATTGGGACTTTATTATTGTCTCATTTGAGGACAGTGAGACTTAATATCATCTCATTTAAAGAGATAGGGACTTTACTATCGTCTCATTTGAGGACAATAGGACTTCATTATTAACTCATTTGAGGACATTGGAACTTTTTCATTGTATTATTGCAGTATTTCACTCAGGCAAATTAGGTTTGGCAGACTGTTCCTACAAACAAAGAGGACATTTTAAGCTTGGAGTATGGCGCAAGGGATATTCATTTAGTTATGAAACAGATAAACTGCTAGGCGTTTACATATGTTGCATGATTTGCAATGTTGTTGTCACAAAACAGTGTTCAGGCATTGAAATGAACAGTTTTGAACATAGACTTAACTGTGACCCTTAATCCATGGAGTTACAAAACACTCAACAAACATTGCATTCTTTGCAATTTTGTTTTTGCACATCAATGTTCAGGCATTGAAATAAACAGTTTTAAACTTTAAACTATATTTTATACTATTAAAAATAAACCCAATGTCCACAAATGAGGACATTTTTTTTTTTTTCATAAAAAAAAAAAACCTCATGTTAAACTTAGTGTTTAAGACTTGTCAGGTCCTAAATAGCTGAGATAAATTAAAAATGCATACCAAACACATGCTTGTGTTTCATGAGGGTATATGTGTTTTGTGACAGGTGTGGCTGGATGCAGCAACTCAAATCTTTTTTTCCTATGGACTGGGCCTTGGCTCGCTCATCGCACTCGGGAGCTACAACACGTACAACAACGATGTATACAAGTAAGAACATTCAGCTCTATACGTCCTGATAGCTGATAGTTGTTATGTTATCCCCACTGTTCATTTTGTTCCTGTCTCTTCAGGGACTCCATCATAGTATGCTGCATTAACTCCTGCACCAGCATGTTTGCAGGCTTCGTCATCTTCTCCATTGTAGGCTTCATGTCCCATATCACCAAGAAACCTGTCCAGGAATTAGCAGCATCAGGTAAAGCACTATTTTGACTTGTTTGGCAATGCAGAACAGCACAGGACTTCTTTTTTTTTGTCATAATTCAAAGTTTTATTGAGTTTTATGGAAATAATATTTCATTAAATCAATGTGACAAAACAAACAAACAACAACAAAAAAACTCACAGGTAACCAAACAGGAATCGCTGTAAGAAAGGAAGTGATTTGGTAACAATGTGATGGGCAACAGTTGGTGTGCATGGCAACGATCCTAGATGTACTGTAGCAAACCATCCAATTCCTGTCAAGGTTAGGTTGCTCTCGAAATACAAACCCACTAAAGCTTTACCATTTTACTTTAACTATGTCATTTTTCCAGTTCAATCTTCCAACAACTATTTCATCATTTGCTTCTGTCACATTTTCAGTGTATGAGTTGAAAACTTTTTATCTAACATCTTAAAATCAACCAGGCACAGTTTTTTTTAAGCCCGTAATTAATACTCAAAATGCAAATCTACTAACTGCCGCGCTGCAGTTTGTCCCGAAGGAGACACAACGTTGGTGATCTAGACAGGTAACGTTCTCGTCATTAACCTATATATTCCTGAACATTCCTCCATTAGGAAATACCATGGGAGAGCCATAATGAGCAACACAAGACTTTTTAAAATCTTTTCCCCATTCCTTTCAGTAAAAAAAGCCTACAAATAATGCACCAAAAATAGCATGGTGTTTCAGTTTTTTTCCTTTTTCTATATTGTCAGTGCTTATAGATTTCACTAGGCTTTAATAACTAGTATGCCATTCAGAGAAGCATTTTTAATTTAAACGTTGTGTCTTCTGTGTGACATTTAGGTCCAGGTCTGGCGTTTTTGGCTTATCCTCAGGCCGTCACCCAGCTGCCCATGTCCTCTCTCTGGGCCATCCTCTTCTTCTCCATGCTAGGGCCAGGACAGTCAGGTACAAATAAGTACACCCTCTTCTCCATGCTCATGATGCTGGGCCTGGACAGTCAGGTACAAAATAGTACACGCTTACTGAACACACTGCCGTTCTGTCATGACACTACCAAAAACTGCATGATGTGAAATCTAAAGAGCAGTGAGCTGAACAAGCAGAAGCAAGTATTGTAGGCATGAGACACCCAAATTCAGTGATACGTGACTAAATACATTTCTTCAAACACTCTCTTTGATTACAAGTTTGAGGTACTTCCTTTAATCTCCTGACACTTTCTACTTACTCCACTACAGTCCAGAGGAAATATTGTACTTTTTACTTCACTACATTTATCTGATAATGTTAGTTACTACTTCCCTTACAAATTAAGAGTTTTGCACACAAACCAAAAATAGATAAAATTCATTTTGCAACTATTTTGATAATTGTTTAAAAACATTTTTAACCAAAAAATATTTCATGGTTCCAGCCTCTCAAATATGGAGATGTATTGCTTTTCCTTTTAAATATTTTAATCATTTTTGATCTATTAAATTGATTGATATGATTGAAAAACTACAGTTCACGTTGATCCATGTCTTTTAATAATGTCACATATTAGTTTTGCACAGTGGAGGGCTTCATCACAGCTCTTATGGATGAATATCCGCTATTGCTGAGGAAGAGGAAGAAGGTCTTCATCCTCATAGTCTGCTTCATCTCCTTCATCATCGGCTTTTCCAACATCACACAGGTACACCACATATCTGTGTATTGTGTATCTTTGTCCGGGGTTTTATAAAAAAAATGAAGTTATGCTGCAGAATGTGTGAATATATGAGTAAGTCAGGTGTCGTTTAAAACTTAACACACATACTGTACTCACCTGAACATTAACACATTTTTCTGACACTGGGGAGAAGAGCCCCCTCCTGCATTATACATAATGACAAAACGATCTCACAACAACCTGCGGTGTACGTTCATCATGCATTTTTTATTCAATAAAGAGGGGGGTATTAATATTCAGCAAATATCTGTATGTGTCTGTGTGTGCTAAAATCATCCAGGGTGGTCTGTACGTGTTTCAAGCTGTTTGATTACTATTCCGCCAGTGGGATGTGTCTTCTCTACCTCGTCTTCTTCGAAACCATCTCCATATCCTGGGTTTTATGGTAGGAAATCTATTTTATGAAGTCTAAACCAAACACTGTAGAGCAAAAATACTTGGGTGCCACTTCTGCATAATAACAGGAGGCCAGAGACCAGTTGCAGCAGCAGCCCCATGCATGTTTCTAAGATTTTAGGACATTTATAGGATTATATATAATTTCTAGGATTTTAGGACATTTTCAGAATTTAAGACATTTCTAGGATTTAAGCATGTTTAGGATTTAAGGATATCTCTAGGATTTGGGGGCATTTGTAGTACTTTAGGACGCAGGATTTCAGAATATTTCTATGATTTTAGGATGTTTCTAGGATTGCATGACATTTGTAGGATTTTTGCACATTAATAGAATAGCTAGGACTTCTGTTGGGGGGGGGGGGGGGTCCTCCAATATAATTTTGATAAACAATCTCTATTTTGATACTGCACTCTGGCCCTTTATATATACTAAAAGGAAAAAAACAATTCTTGTTGAGAATTCGAAAATGGGTTGGAGGGCCACCCAGCACCCTATCAGGGGCCAGATTTGGCTTGCAGGCCGTAAGTTGAATATCATTGCTGCAGAATGAAATCAAATGTACCCAAAGCTGAGACAGAGCTGGACAGAAAGGACTACATTGTGCCAAGTTACCAAATGAAACAAGCATGTCGATTTCCTATACACACTGTCCAACACAGGAAATTACATCTATCTGCTCCACTTTCTGTGATAAGCCTCTCAGTCCAATCAGCTTTCCCTCTCTTTCACCCCATGAGGCTTTGTTCTTGTACTTATTATCTCCACATTAACACACACACACTTCTTCTTTGCCCTTCTCTCTTCATGCCACAGGAGCTGAAAGGTTTTATAAGAACATTGAGGACATGATCGGCTACAGGCCATGTGGCTGGTGGAAGCTCTGTTGGATGTTTTTCACTCCGCTGATCTGCCTGGTAGGTGGAGAATGAGCATCGATTTTCCCCCCCAAAATAGACATTTTTCGAAGTCAAACTCTAACATGTGCTTCCCCTCTCCCTCATGGAGGTCTATCAAACTGCAGCAGGTGTCAATATGTAGAGAACTGATGACATTGCTGAATTGATTTCCTCTGCCTTGTGGTGATTTTGTGCTTCACTGTAAAAGCCCTCGGGGAAATCAAGACAAAGTTATCTTCAGTACTGTGGTGATAAAGGAAGTATAATGTTAAAGGAAGCTGTATCAATGGAAAATTAAGTGTACTGGTCAAAATGAATAAGTACAGCTTTGACGTATAAGTTACAACTTGGCTAATTTTGATTGAAAATTTAATGTTTTTGCCACCACTTTGGTCTAGACTGAAATCTCCTTCTCTGTCTGCCGTATAATTTGGTACACATTTAGTATGTCCTAATTATCAAGTCAGAATTTCAAATCGCTGTGCAAATACCTGAAAAAAAAACTGTGTTTTGCTTTTAGTGCTAATAGCAAATGTAAGCTGTAAGCATGCTAACACACCAAACTAAGGTGGTCAGCATTGTTATTGTGACTGTGTTACTGAGCTCACATTAATATTTAGCTCAAAGCACCACTGTGTCAGAGTATAGTTTCAACATGGGTGCGTATATGTGTTCCCAGGATCCCAATATCCTAACTTCCCAAGTCCCTATTTTCCTGAAGTTCTATGTACTAAGGGTCTTAAATTCCCAAGGTCCTACATTCAGAGGGTTGTGTGAATCCACGGTCCTTATTCTCCTAAGTTTCTAGGTTCCAAGGGTCCTAAAATTCCAAGGTCATAATGGTCCCCTTGTTCCTTGGGTCTTACGATCCCAAGGCCCCATGTTCCCTGGGTCTTAAGTTTCTAAGTGTCCAATGTTTGGAGGGTTGTATGTTTTCAAGGACTTACTGTATGTTCAAATAAAATAACAAATAACTGTTGCTATGAATCTTATACAGGTCCTTGCAAAACAAAATATGGCAATATAAAAGCTGTTGAAAAACAATGTTACATAACCTAAAAATATAAGAAAACATTGACTCTTCTACTGAATGACTCAACTTTAAACGAGATGTCTGAAAACATACAAATGTGGCCAAATGACATGGATTAATTGACATAATTGTATATTGTAGGGGGTGTTTACCTTCAGTGCCATTGAGATGACCCCTCTGACCTTGGGGAAGTACGTGTACCCACTGTGGGGCCAAGTGATTGGTTGGTTCATGGCTTTGTCTTCCATGATACTGATCCCAGGCTATGTCATCTACATGTTCTGCATCACCAAGGGCAGCTTCAAACAGGTACAAACCTCTTATACGTCTCATTGGTTTCTTTATTTTCCAAGTCTCTGCAGTTATAGAGTTATGTTATGTAGGATTCTGCTATGCAAATCCAGTGCATATGGCATAACGGAAACTTAAGTAAACAAAATGAACAGTGCAGGTGATATTTGAGAGATATGGCGCAGGTAGGTTGGCGGCATTTAGACTGCAGGAAGGAGCAGAAAAATGGGTTTGGCTGGAGGCCAACATCATTATCCTGGTCTTAGGTAGGAAGCTACATTTTGAAGGTGAACACAATGTGTTGCAGTTAATTTGTTAGCGCTTGTGTCCTATAAAGCCAGATGTTTGTTCACCTTTTTAAAATTTTATTGCTTAATTCTAAACATTTAGTGTTCCCTACTCTTTGTCAAATTAAAGACATGAGCAGGGCACCTAAAAAGCATATTTTGCTTACTTTTGACTCTATTTATCTATACATTTTGGTTCACCTAACTTTTCACGTCTGCACTCACCTTCACAAATAATGATTAAGAATTTAATACTAATGTGACACTGATGTAACCATCTTTACTTGACCAGCGTTGGCAGAAGATGACAACCTCCCGAGAGGATGAAAAGCCGTCGGGGCATGAAGAATTTACACTCACAGGGAGCGTGGGCGATGCTCCTGTCTAGCCAGGATTGTTCAGGTCGAAATAATTCCTTTGTCTGCCAGGACTTACTGTAGTTGACTCTGAAATTTGACAATGAGACAGATGGAGTCTTGTACAGCATTTTATTATGTTCCCTCCATCTCATATTGTGCTGAAAAATCAGGAGAGGATGAAGATGAGGAGGCGCTTTTGATAAATTTAGAGGATAGAGGATTTTCATGTGCAGTAAAAGAGTGAGCCCTGACCACAGATTGATTGCTATACAGTAGATCAACATCGAACCTTTGTATATACACCATTAATGTATGACTGTAAATCTTCATCCTATTTGTAAATTTTCTCTACTACTCAAAAAAATCACTGTATTTCTCTGTAAGCTTAGCATAAATGTCTTGAATGTTGTTGTACAGAGGCATTTAAAAAATCTGGTGAAACTTGATTCTAAGTGTAAAACTGTGATGCATCAAAGATGGTTTGCTTTTGGTAGCTTAAACAACCAACCAACAATAAAGATGTGAGCCCAACAGTTATATTTGTTGTCTTTGCTGATTCAGAAAATCAAAATATATGTGTATCTAATGCCATTAAAGTTGTAACGGCTGTTTAACATAGACAGTTTCTCAATTAACTCTGAGATAAGTTTTAGAAAGTGTTGTATAATCTCTATCTCTATCTCTATAAGTATTTGCCTTCATGGCAGCTTTTTTGATCAAAATGTTGGAAATTTGTAAATATCATTGCGTCACTATGTTATGTTTGTTTTTTTTTTTAAGATTTGATTCATTCACAATAAAATACAATAAAACCCTCTGCTCTGTCGGTACAGGAAATATGTCAAATCAAACTTCACCCCATTTTTTACATGTCAGTGATACAATTTAAACTTCACCTGGTAACTCCAGAATAAAGTGCTGCTTGAGAAAAGCGATCTTTCGAATCTGCTAAGCAATTAAATCGAAGAATGAAACCAAACAATTGTGTTGAATAGACTTAAATCATCTTTAATAGCATGTTGATATACTGCAAAGACAGGTAGAGAGGGTTCAAAGCCAACTGAGGGAAGTGATGGTTCATATTTGTTACTCAGTTTCCACCTGTTTTACCCTAAATATGTCCATTTTTTATTAACTAGTATGAGCAAACACAGTGTTGAAGAGCCAGACAAGATCCACATGTCATTCATGAAGCGGTGCACTGGTATGGCAGAGCCCTTTTTTCAGTTTCTTTAGGAAAGTTAGCCACTACTGCACTTCCATATCATATGCTGTACTCCCAGCATATGTGTCCCAAAATGCTACATAGGTTTTCTTTCAAACGTAAACTCATGGTTTTCAGTGTGCCTCATATTCATCTTTATTGCACATGGTTGTCTATCTCCCAAAATGCTTCAACAACACATTGTCAAGTAGGGAAAACTATGCAACCATAAAGAAAGGGTGGTGAAAGACAGGGACAAAAATGGCCGCTATTTGGCAAATAAAGGGCGTCATATTTGCTATTGTAAATCCATTTTCTGTTTGAAGGGGTTTCCAACACATTTTTATTACCAACTCGTGAAATACAAATGCTTGGTCAGTGGTCTGTCATGTCAAAATATGATGCACAAGACATCCCTCATGCGTCAGTTTTGGATGCTCGGGGAGGGCATTTCGATTTCCGGTCAGTACAAGTTTCTTTTGAAAATAACCTTCAGTCTTTGCTTTTTAAATGCATACAGTCTCTTTTAAAAATGAATTTACAGCATAGCTGAAACACTTCCGGTTTACTTCCTTATCTTTAGGCAACAAAAGCACACATTGGGTTCGAGAACATCATGGCTTTGAAAAAATTATGTTATTAAAAGATTAAAACATCTCTAGCAGAGTATGCTAAACATACTAGCACACAGCTCTATTATCAAAACAACTTGATTGACTTTTAGTTTTACGCAGGACAATTGACAGAAGGGTTCCAGGTGAAAGTCCACAGTTTGTTTGACCCATCCACCATGAGGATACACAAATATGGCCATGCGGGTCTTCTCATACCGCCACTAAAGAGTGCATCAATGTGTGACACTGATGGGCTACTGACAAAGCATTGGTATTTGACGTGTTGGAAGTGACACTCGGTTGTGCTGTCATACGTTTATTTTCTTTTTTTTAGGTTCAACCACACACACACAAAAAAAAATCTGCCCTCTTCATCTCCCTCAAGCAAATCAGTCATGCACAAAAATCTCAAACTTTTGGGAATCAGAGTTCAATAGGCCTCCAAACTGATGGCATGCATGAGAAAAGAATAACATTTATATCTGAATGTTGATTTAAACAAACAAAAGAGCAATCAAACAATTACGATCCATCAGTGTAAAAATAATATCAGAACTTTTGATATTAACATAACCTTCAAAAGTTTGTTTATAACCAGTAAAAATATGAAAATTGCCATAATAGCTCATCACTTTGAAAGCGCTAATTTTCTCAATGTGTTGTGAAATAATAACAAAAGCAATTATTGGGAGAGAGGTCGGATTTGTTTACGGGAAAGTTTGGATGCTACTGAGAGGTCACACACACACACGCACACACACACACACACACTCATCATCTCTCTCTGACTGTTTTTTCTGCAACCTCTGTCTTTCCACTGGGTGAAATCATGAGTGGAAAAGGACAGAAAGATGAGATAGTGACGTCCCCGCTGTGGCTCTGCGATTATAAATCAACAAATCAGACAGGCGGGGTCAGATGGGAGCAGAGTTAACCGAACATCCATTCCGCAGTACCTGGTGGGGCTTATGTTTAAAAGATGGACGCATTCAGGCTGGGGCAGCCGCTGACCTATTTCAGAATGAAGGACGCGTGACAGGGCTATAGCATTTTGAAGGGGCTAAAGGTAGCTTGCTTGTCCTTTCCGCCACTGCTTGAATGTGGTATTTACAATCTAGGCTGGGGTGAAAGAGAAAGAGATCAGATAATGCATTCTTTTTGTCCCGTTCTTATTTAAAGCAGGCTAGCCAACAGCACAAACAATACCATTAATGCCAGCATTTGCAATATAAGCTGTGTGAGCGCCTCTGTAGTTTTTTGCCTTTTTGAAAATGTCAGACGGAAAGGTTAGGAGGGAAGAGAAAAATAGTCACGAGGGGGCCGAAACAAAAACCTGGGAGTTGTACCGACATAAAGAGACAGCGTCTGGATGTTTCCGGTATTTCTCCTACACCGACAAAAACACACAAAGGTTTGAATATGCTTTGTGCAAATCAAAATAACACAGATCTTGACATTTGTAGCATCTTCACGGAAGTTCGTTTCCTGAAAAAGCAAAGAAGCGTTGCATGACCAGATTACAGCACAGTGTACATATATTACATGTGAATTGGTTTAGAAAAGTCCGAGAGCAGCTTGAACAATTTCAAAATATGAAAAAAAGAACTCCTGGGAAGCAAGAATAAATATGAAGAGTAAAAGACAAACAACAATCAACAGGAGCATCCCGGGCTGACTTTTTGGTTTGGCAGCAATCCATGTGATTGGTTGTTTTCTGTCAGACTTCACTGTAGGGTGATCTATGGAGAGCAACATTTGAGTGAGAGTGTTTTCTGATGATAGAGAGCCACAACACAGCAGAGGAGCAGATGACAAACGCAGCTTATAGGAGGATGTTTTTTTTTTCTTTTTGTTATCCAGGGGAGCAGAGAAGAAGAGAGAGCTCTCCATCACGTAAATAAATCAGCAACAGCTAAAACAGGTTGTTTTTTTTGTTGTTGTTATGAAATATCAGTTTTGTTATTCATTTTTTTGTGCTCCTTGAGGGAGAAGCGTGAAAGGACTATTTTCTCAAAGCAAAAGATTTTTTTTTTCTTTTCTCCTAGCCCTAGCATTTAGTCAAGTGCAAAGAAGTCTAGTGGAGGCTATGTATTTTGGCACATGTTTTTCAGTTAAGTGTCAACAATGCACGCACGCGCACATACAGCACAGTAGGCATGAGGTCTGGGATGATAGAAGCGAAACAGAAGGTCCTCGGAGTCCGTCCATCCATCGAAGTCCCATTTCTGTTGTTGTTGGCGGTGAAACCCGAAACGGGAGGAAACCCATCCAGAATATTTTCTCTAGCAAGAGTTAAAACTGACAAAAAGTTATAGAAATTTGTTAAAACTACATAATATTTCAAAATACATGTGGAATCAAGTAAAACTTTATATATGCACTTTATTTCTCTTTTAAAACCTTGATCTTTTAGTTTATTTTTTTCCTTAAATATATGCATATAAGTGAGATTTCATTATTTTTTTATTATAGCTCTTTCATCTGTATGTATATATGTACATTATGTACTTTTTAAATAGAAGGGTGAGAGTGTGTGGGCGATTGGGGAAAGAATACTAATTAACTTATTTACACCATGCTCCGAGAGCCACTTGGGGTCCGGTGTAGACTGAGGCGGGGGTCAGGGGGGATGTACTGGTGTGGGTGGTTGTAAGGCGGAGGTGGGGGAGGCAGCGGGGGCTGGTGGCCATCATTGCCATGGGAGCCGTCCGGCGAGCGGACCGGGGTGGACATGGCCGACTGACTGAGCTGGTGGTGGCTGTGGTGGTGATGCTGGTAATGGTGGTGTGTGGGTGTTTGGCTGAGGAACGCCTCCATGCGTCCGTGGCCGCTGTTGTCAAGCATGATGACCTTGACGATCTGCTGACACTGGATGAGTGTCTCGGGCCTCAGATCAGCCATGCTGACGGCCGCCGGGTGGTGCTGCTGGAGGTGGAGGTGGTGGGCGGGGGTGCTTGCCGCTGACTGCAGCTGTGGGTGCTGAGGAGGAGGCGCCGGCCCGTGGGTTAGCCCCTGGGGACCCTGCTGGAAAAGCAGCTCCCCCCGGTGGTTAAGAAGGGCCACGTTCTCGGGACTCCGAGCCGTGCTGCTGAGCTGGTACGTCTGAAGCCTGTTGTGAATTGACACCTAGTTTAGAAAACAGCCAAGAGAACAGCATCAAATGTTATAAAACTGGTTCCTCCTCTACAATCCGTCAAGCCCTCTTTTTGTTTTTTTTGGGGGGTGGTGAATGCACAGCACACACACACACAGGGCATGCGTGGGGGCTTGGGGGGTCGGTGGAGGTGTTAAATCATACTGCACACTCCCCTCCCTCCACCCCCGCAGGTACTGGGAAAAGTGTAGATTGGATGCTGGGAACAGCAGTGTGTGACTGGGGTCAGGAGGAGGACAGTGGTGGGGAATGGGGATAAGAGATTTGGTGCGACGCTACAGAAGGGGCCCGGTGGTTCCAAAGGGGACACTGAGGGCCCCTGTGTCTCCCTTCCAAACCACTGTGTGGCGCTATGGTGACACAAGGAGACTTAAAGGGGTCGGGGGGGAACCAGAACATAGACAGAGGTCATACGGAGAAGAGGGAGAGGTGGAAGGAGAGGAGGTGAGCAGACTGACAACCACAGACGTCCACAGGCAACACTCATCAGAATGCAAACCTCCATATGTCACATTTATTTCAACTCTCTATTTCTCTTCTTTCAAAATGTACCTTCTACTATCTGTCTTCCTTTACCCGCACCTTTCCTCCAAATACATTTTTCTTTTGCTGCTTTTTGGAAACAAGTCACGTTTCCAAGTTACCTTACACTGTGTTTCTCAGAAAGCATATGCCAAAACAAAAATATAGAAGGAATCATCAAAATTCGAGGAATATACCAGCCTGTTCTCATTCCCAACTTGTCAAAGAGGGCCATTCTGTCAGTGCTTTTGGCAAAAGTGTGCAACGACAAAAGCCACCTTTCGCATGGGCATGGAACGCCACCAGATGGCTTCAGGTGAGAACGCAGCCGGACAAAACCGGTCATGGTGTTATTATACGCTGGCAGGCAGCCAGACAGCACCTGCCCTGTCCACATGATACGCGTACAGGCAGTGTCATCAATGCCAGAGGGAACGTGTTGCGTGCGCATCAAATGTGTCAGGATGGCATCAAGTTGAAACGCTGCCAGTAACAACATAATATAAGGA